>NW_007160845.1:0-737 GCF_000164805.1 Carlito syrichta | reverse complement strand
CACGGTTCTGCTTCCAGTGTCAGGCTGCTGCCATGGGTGGTGGTGTGGGTCAGGCGCCAAGCGGCAGCTGATCTCTGCTGCCTTTTCTGAGAGATGCCCTGAGATCAGAGAACAATCTGCATGCTGGGGGCTCCTATCTCAGAACAGTAGTAGGTGGCAGCCACCTCCTGAGGGGAGGCCCCGGTGCTTGATCCCGAGTCTCCCTTCAGATGGTCATTCCCTCACCCACCTGTACACACCCACACACACAGAGTCATCTTTATAGACACTCACCCATGCAGCAACTCTCACTCTCCCATCAGTTCCATCACCATCTTGCCCTTCCTCGAGTGTGGCAATTTCTAAGGGAACTAGAAATTGACCTTCCATATGATCCAGCAATCCCCTTTTTGGGAATAAACCCAGAGGAACATAAATTGCTCTAAAAAAAAGATACCTGCACACTATTCACAATAGCAAAAACACAGAACCAATCCTACTGCCCATCAAAAGTGGGATGGATAAAGAAAATGTGGTACATATACAGGATAGAATATTATGCAGCCATAAAGAAGGACAAAATCATGGACTTTGCAGCAAATTGGATGGAGTTGAAAACAATCATACCCAGTAATCTAGCATAGAAATAAAGAACTGAAGGCCACATATTCTCATTCATAACCACAATAACACAAGGGAGGATCACCAGTAGTGTGACACTGCCAGGGGAGGGGGGAACATGGCAACATAAAGGGTCC
>NW_007160844.1:0-944 GCF_000164805.1 Carlito syrichta | reverse complement strand
CCAACCGGCTAACCAGGTGATTTAACTAGCTGACTTAACTAGTTAGACATCTGGTTTTCCTCCAGGCTTATCTAGCTAGCCACCAAGCTAGCCAGCCGGCTAGCCAGCACACTTAACTTGCTGAGTTAATTAGTTAGACAGCAGGCTAGCCAGCAGACTTAATTAGCCTGCTGCTTACTTATCCAGGTGGCTTGCCAGCTGGCTTAACTAGCTGACTCATCCAACTAGCCAGCTGACTAGCCATCTGAATTAACTAGCAAGCTACCTAGCTAGATAGTTGGCTAGTCACTTGAATTAACTAGCTGACTTAACCAGCTAGTCAACTGGCTAGCCGGGGGACTCAAGTAACTGATTAAACTAGTTAGCCAGCTGGCTAGCCAGCTGACTAAACTAGCTGACATCACTAGCTAGCCAGGAGGCTAGCCAGCTGACTAAACTAGCTAACTACCTATGTAGCCCGCTGCCTTGCCAAATGACTTAACTACTTAACAGCCTAGCTAACCAGCTGGCTAGCAAGCTGACTTTACTAGGTATCTTAACTAGCTAGTCAGCTGGCTAGCCAGATGCCTTAACTAGCTAGCTACCAAGTTAAGCAGGGGGCTAGCCAGCTGACTTAACTAGCTGACTTAACTAGCTAGCTACATAAATAGGCAGCTGACTTTACTAGCTGAAATAATTAGCTAGCTACATAGCTAGCTAGCTAGCCAACTTAACTAGCTGACTTCACTAGCTAGCTAGCTTATATAACTAGCTGACTTAGCTTGCTAGCTTCCAAGCAAGCCAGCTGTCTTAACTAGCAGAAATAACTAGCTATACAGCTGTCTAGACATCTGACTTAACTAGCTTTTTAGCTAACTAGCGAGCTGGCTAGCCAACTGACTTAACGAGGTGACTTAACTAGCTAGCCAGCTGATTAGCAAGTTGAGTTAACTAGTTGATTAACG
>NW_007160843.1:0-758 GCF_000164805.1 Carlito syrichta | reverse complement strand
GAACAATGTGGGGTTTGCAGAAATAGGGATGAATCAAATTCATGGCAAAAGCGTCTGTCATGTTACTCATAATGGTATGCAAATTAAAACTGAAGCCACGGAAAGTGAAACCGTGGCTACAGTGATCTATTGCATGTGAAGCAACATACAAAGTTGCAGGGAGAAGCTGCCACTTATGAGGAACAGATTCTCAGACACAGAATCTGCTGGCACCTTGTTTTTCTACTTCCCAGTCTTCAGAACTGTAAGAAATGAACGTTTGTTGTGTTCATATGCCACCCAGTTTATATTGTTTCTGTTACAGCAGCTTAAACAGACTCAGCAGGTAGGTAGGCATGGCACATAAATTCTCACCCTTTAAATTATCTGTATTAAATATGAATTGTATTTTTTGTCAGAATAGAACTAGTCATCTGACAAATTCTTCCTTTTAATTGGTGTGCTTAGTCTATCTACATATAATATAATTACTGACAGGGTTGAATTTAGGACTTTTGTTCTGTTATGTTTCTGCTTGCCTTCAATAATTTGTGTTCTTTTTTTCTTCTTTTCCTATCTTTTAAAAACTATTTGAAAATGTTTTATTATTTCATTTTAATCTCTCCATTGGAATTCTGGCTGCATGTCCCTGAGTTATATTTTAGTGATTGTTTTAAACATTAATGTAAGTACATATATGGTGAGATTTATAAGATCTGGAATTTATTTAAAAATTGTCAATTTATTTTTTACATGTTTAAATCAGTCATCTTCAAAGT
>NW_007160842.1:0-460 GCF_000164805.1 Carlito syrichta | reverse complement strand
TCACATGTGTCATTTTTTATGTGCCTTAAGGATGTGTTCCCATGATGTCTTCCATTCATAGTTTCTAATAATAAATCTGCAGTAATTAAATTCCTTGTGTTTTCACATACACTGTGTTGAAAAGTGGCATGTATATTTCTTCTCTATCTTGAATATTCAGCAGTTTACAAAAATATGTGTAGGTATAGCTTTGGGTTTATCTAGTTTATGATTTGCTTCTTGAATTTCTAAACTGACAACTTTGCCAAATACTTGAAATATTATTTCTTCAAATTATTATTCCTGCATCAATATTTTCCCTGTTCAGGACTTCAGTGGAATGCCTGTTAGACTCTTCCTCCAGTTCTTTAAAGTGGTGTTGATTTTTTTTCAACATATTGCTTCTTTCTTCCAG
Source organism: Carlito syrichta (assembly GCF_000164805.1). NCBI lineage: Eukaryota > Metazoa > Chordata > Mammalia > Primates > Tarsiidae > Carlito > Carlito syrichta. Next base: position 66 of record NW_007160842.1, on the reverse strand, counting down.
ATTGGATAAATTTTAAAAAATTTCTTTCCTCATTAACTTTTCCTAGTGCCCCTTTTATTGTACATT
>NW_007160841.1:0-623 GCF_000164805.1 Carlito syrichta | reverse complement strand
GTTAGTTCCATGTTTTTGTGATTGTGAATAATACAGTAATAAACATGCATGTGCATTAACATTTTTCATAGAGTGATTTGAGTTCCTCCAGGTATATTTCCAGTAGGGGATTGTGGGGTCATATGGAAGGCTGATTTTTAGATCTTTTAGGAATCGTGACACTGTTTTCCACAGAGGTTGTACAAGTTTACACTCACACCAACTATGCAGACGTGTTCTCTTTCCCCACATCCTCCCCAGCATCTGACAAAGGGCTAACATCTAGTATCTACAAGGAACTCTACTGTGCCAAAAAGAAAAAATAAACAAACAGCCTGATTACATATTGGGCAAAATATATGGCTAGACACTTATCAAAGTTACATATAGGAGCAGCCAACAGATTTCTGTTGACCTCAAACTCCTAGGCTCAATCCTCCTGCCTCAGCTTCTCAAGTAGTTGGTACAATAGATACCCACCTCCATTTGTAGCAAATTTTTCTATGTTTTCTAGAGTCCAGGACTCACTTTGTTGTGTAGCCTGGTTTTGAACTGCTCACTTCAAGCAATCCACACAACCTGGCCTCCCAAAATGCTGAATGTGAGGTGAGAACCACTGAATTTGGCTCTGTTTATTTATTTCT
>NW_007160840.1:0-670 GCF_000164805.1 Carlito syrichta | reverse complement strand
TAAGTCAGCTAGTTTAGTCAGGTGGCTAACCAGCTGACTGGATAGTTAGTCAGCTCGTTATGTCAGTGTCAAACCAGCTGGCTAGCTATAAAAAAGATAGTTACATCTGATGCGTAGACAGCTGGCACGCTTGTTATTTCTGTTAGTTAAGTCAGCTGGCTAGCTATGTAGCTAGGTAGTTAATTCAGCTAGATACCTCAGCTGGCTAGCTAGTTAAGTCAACTAATTAAGTCAGCTACCTATATGATAGCTAGCGAGGGAGCTAGCTAGTTAAAGCAACCAGTTAAGTCAGCTGACTAGGTAAGTAGTTGGTGAGTTAAGTCAGCTATTTAAGTAAGCTGGCTAGCTAGTTAAGTCACATAGTTAAGTCAGCTCCCTGGCCAGAATTTAGATAGGTAGTTAGGTATTTAAGTCTGCTGGCAGGCCAATGGGCTACCTATGTAGGTAGCTTCTTAAGTCAGCTGGCTAGCAATCAGGCGTCTATTTATGTCAGCTAGTTTAGTCAGCTGGCTATCCAACTGTTTGTCTAGGTAGCTAGCTAGTTAAGTCTGCTGGCTAGCCAGCTGGCTACTTCGTTAAGTCAGCTAGTTTAGTCAGCTGTCTAGCCTGTTGGCTAGCTATGTAGCTAGGCAATTAAATCAGCTGCCTAACTAGATGGCAGGCTAATTAA
>NW_007160839.1:0-430 GCF_000164805.1 Carlito syrichta | reverse complement strand
TTTAGGTAAGCTGGCTAGCTAGTTAAGTCACATAGTTAAGTCAGCTCCCTGGCCAGAATTGAGATAGGTAGTTAGGTAGTTAAGTCCGCTGGCAAGCCAATGGGCTACCTATGTAGGCAGCTACTTAAGTCAGCTGGCTAGCAATCAGGCATCTATTTATGTCAGCTAGTTTAGTCAGCTGGCTATCTAACTGTTTGTCTAGGTAGCTAGCTAGTTCAGTCTGCTGGCTAGCCAGCTGGCTACTTCGTTAAGTCAGCTAGTTTAGTCAGCTGTCTAGCCTGTTGGCTAGCTATGTAGCTAGGCAATTAAATCAGCTGCCTAACTAGATGGCTGGCTACTTAAGTCAGCTTGTTAAATGAGCCTGCTAGCCTTGCCAGCTAGGTAACTAGCTACTTATGTCAACTGTATAGCCATCAGACTAGATAGTTTA
>NW_007160838.1:0-738 GCF_000164805.1 Carlito syrichta | reverse complement strand
TCCCTTTTTACGAGTCTGAGAACAGGCTTATAAAGGTCCCTTGGTAGATAACAAATATCTGAAGGCATCGATGCCAAAAAAAGTGAACATTAACCATTCCTGGGTGATTTGGCAACCAAGTTGTCTTGTTAAATATTTAAATCCAAAATGAAATGTTTTCGTTACAAAGAAAAACCCTATGAAATACTAAATAAACAGATAGAAACCTTGGCCAATATTATACACCGGATCAGGCAGGAACATAAATCCATGTCTGTAAACGTCCCTTGACATCATATTATCTTAAGAGATAGTCACTAGGGCCCATGGGGAGTAGAGGAAAACCCACAAAATCAGAAAGCAGCCTCCATGTAGTCTGGCTCTGAATGGGGTGATCACTGGTGGCCACAAACTTTACTTTGCTCTGACGCTTCACAATGTACCCTCCTGGTATCCGACGTGCATCCCAGGCTAGCAGGCCACAGAGCTCTCCCTGCCATTCTTCCTGAATCAGTTTTGCAAAAACTCCAGACCTTCTTGCAGCGCATTCAGGTATATGTGGTTGTGGCTGAGAGACCAAAAAAAAAAAAAAAAACTGGGGTAGGTGTAAAGGGAGGCTCTCTTTTAGACCTGCAGCAGCACTGAACCGACTTGAAAACCACATAATGCAGTCAAAAGGCCATTCACCACTGCCCTGTACTTTCTACAGAGACAGATACTCATATGAGCACACAGACTGCCTCCCTCGTCATTTCATTC
>NW_007160837.1:0-834 GCF_000164805.1 Carlito syrichta | reverse complement strand
GAAAAATGAAGTGATTAAAAGGGTTTTGCCACCTTTTTTTCCAGATGATGTCCAAATAGAGTGTTTAGCTTATACATCTGTAGGTGTTCAATCTTGTCTTTCTAGAGGAAAAAAGTTTTATTCTCTCGACAGGCATTGGTCATGGCCAGATCTGAGAAGGAGAGACAGAATACTAGTATCTTTTCCCAATGTATGTATGCAGACATTTCATGACTGTATCACTCCTTGAAAGAAAGCCTATCACTGGTATATTCTCCTTCTGTGTGTGTATATTATTTGCCTACTCAAATGTTTCTTGTTTCTCTGTGTTGTGATGGGCCACTCTTAGCTTCTCCCGTACTCCCTATTATTACTAAACAGGAACACACACACACATGCATGCATGCACGTACACAGATGTTTTGTTTCAGCAGCCCTGGAACAGGTGTGAGTAAATAACTGAGACAGGAGTACTAAAAGACGACTGTGGCTGCTGTCAGAAAAGGTCAAACTAGGGACAGGAAGAACTGATGAATCATGAGCTATTTTTCTCTTTAGTTCACTTTAAAATAGGAATGATAGAGTATATCCACAAAGAGGAAAGGTCTTTGCAAAGAATAATACCTACAGTAGAAGTTTAGGGAGTATCTCTGGAACACAGTGATCAGCAATATTGGAAGCAACACACTTCAGGGTTCAATTACAGGCTGGAACCAATAGAATATGTGTACATACATACATATTGTATATATATATATCTCTATCAATCTATCTGGCTGACTATCTATCTATCTGTCTATCTATCTATCTATCTATCTATCTATCTATCTACTATCTAGACATACAGACAGACAG
>NW_007160836.1:0-737 GCF_000164805.1 Carlito syrichta | reverse complement strand
CCTCTCCAGGCTTCTCCTCCTTGTCATCAAGACCCCGGTCCACCTCTCCAGGTTCCTTTTTGTCATCAACACCCTTGGTTACATCTCCAGGCTCCTCTTCCTTATCATCAAGACTCTTGTCCTCTTCTCCAAGCTCCTCCTCCATGTCATCAATGCCCTTGTCATGCTCTGCAACCTCCTCCTCTTTCTCGTCTATGCTCTTGGCTGCCTCTCCAGGTTCCTCCTCCTTCTCGCCAATACCCTTGGCTACCTCTACAGACTTCTCTTCCTTGCCATCAAGACCCCGACCCACCTCTTCAGGCTCCTCCTTCTTGTCATCAACACCCTTGTCTACCTCTCAAGGCTCCTCCTCTTTGTCATCAAGACGCTGGTTAACCTTTTCAGGCTCCTCCTTCTTCCCACCAATGCCCTTGACTACTTCTCCAGGCTTCTCCTTGTCATCAATGCACTTGTACTTCTCTCCAGGATCCTCTTCCTTTTGTCAATGCCCTTGTCCTCCTCTCCAGTCTCCTCTTCCTTGTCATCAACGCCCTAGGCCATCTCTCCAGGCTCAACCTCCTTGTCCTCAATGCCCTTGTTAGCCTCTCCAGCCTCCTCCTCCTTGTCATCAGTGTATTTTTCCTCACCGCCAGGCTCTTCCTCATGGTCACCAATGACCTTCCCCTGCTCTCCAGGCTCCTGCTTCTTGTCATCAATGCCCTCGGCCAACACTCCAGGCTCCTCCTCCTTGACATCAA
>NW_007160835.1:0-571 GCF_000164805.1 Carlito syrichta | reverse complement strand
CCTCTTCCTTTTGTCAATGCCCTTGTCCTCCTCTCCAGTCTCCTCTTCCTTGTCATCAACGCCCTAGGCCATCTCTCCAGGCTCAACCTCCTTGTCCTCAGTGCCCTTGTTAGCCTCTCCAGCCTCCTCCTCCTTGTCATCAGTGCATTTTTCCTCACCGCCAGGCTCTTCCTCATGGTCACCAATGACCTTCCCCTGCTCTCCAGGCTCCTGCTTCTTGTCATCAATGCCCTCGGCCAACACTCCAGGCTCCTCCTCCTTGACATCAACGCCCTCGGCTGCCTCTTCAAACTCCTCGTTCTTGTCAACAATGCCCTCATCCACCTGTCCAGGCGCCCCCCCAATTGTCATCAATGCCCTCGGATGACTTTTCAGGCTCCGCCTCCTTGTCATTAATGCACTCGGCCACCTCTCCAGGATCCCCCTCCTTGACTCCAATTCCTTTGGTCATCTCTCCAGGTCCCTCCTCCTCTTCATGAACACCCTTGTCCTTCTCTCCAGTGTTCTCCTTCTGGTCATCAATGCACTTGTCCTCCTCTCCTGGCTCCCTGTCCTTGTCATCAACACCCTT
>NW_007160834.1:0-457 GCF_000164805.1 Carlito syrichta | reverse complement strand
TTTGTGGTGTGAGTCTTTGATGGTTATTTTTGCATGGCGTATTAGGTCTTTCATTTTTTTTACTCCTATGTGCGTCCTTTTGTGCATTTTTGTAAGGAGCCATTGTCCTAATTTTTCTGGTAAAATTACGCTGCAATCTGCTGCCCTCCACCAACCGTGCAAACATTGCACCATTGGTTGTTGCTTGATCCAGCTTAAATCTTCCTCTGTGTACTCTGGGTTGTTTGGCAATGCTGGTGGCCCTGGGTCTGGCAGTGTGGTCACTAAGACATGGTCCACAGAAATAGCTGCCTCCTTTGCTTTTAAATCTGCCAAGCGATTGCCCCAGCTACTGGCGTGTCTGCAGTCTGGTGCCCCGGGCAATGGATAATGGCTACTGCCTTAGGCAACCAGAGGGCCTGTAGTAACTTAAGGATCTCAGTCTTATTTTTAATAATTTTTCCTTCTGCCATCAGTA
>NW_007160833.1:0-408 GCF_000164805.1 Carlito syrichta | reverse complement strand
TTCATCCACATATAGATAAAATGGCTTTGTCAAATCAGGTAACCCAAGGGCTGGGGCTGATAGTAATGCTTGTTTGAGGTCACTAAAGGCTTGGTTCATAGCCTCCGTCCAAACAAAGTCCTGTTTGTTTTTAGTGGCCTCATATAGCGGCTTAGCCAACTCAGCGAACCCAGGTATCCACAAGCGACAGAACCCCGCTGACCCCAGAAACTCGTGTACTTGTTGGACATTCTGCGGTGTGGGAATTTTTAGGACTGTTTCTTTTCTGGCATCCGTCAGCCACCTCTGCCCTTTTATTTTGTACCCCAGGTAGCTCACCTCTGTTTTGCAGATTTGTGCCTTTTTTGGCTGAGGCGCGATACCCCAGGGTGCCCAGAGTCTGCAACAAGTCCTTGGTGCCTTGCAGGC
>NW_007160832.1:0-617 GCF_000164805.1 Carlito syrichta | reverse complement strand
AGAGTTTGAGACCAGTCTGGGATGCATAGTGAGACCCTTATCAGAAGTTTGTAGTAAGGATAGGAATGTGCGTGACCATAGAACCCTGTAGTCAGAGAAGATCTTTCTAAGAGTGACATGGCAGCTGCCATCTAAGGGATGAGATGGAGCTGTCATGTGAAAGCCTAGGAGGTAGATGTCTGTAAAGAGAGCACAATGGGTCATGTCTGTTGATTATTCTGTTCTTAATATCCTGGAATGACCAGGATGCGAGAAGTGGGGTACCCATCATACCAATATTTGTATTATTACAATGTGTAGAAGAGGAAATGTCCAAATAAGGGCCTGGCACATTTTAGATGCTTCATGAATAAATGTTTTTACTCTTTTTTTCCTTTAAAGCTTTCTGTACCTTTCTTTTTTTAAATTTGCGATCAGATTTTTATTTGCTTTTAGTTTTTTCTCTTTTAATTTTTTTTATTTTGATGATGTGAAGTCCCATTCAGGGTTAGGTATACAAGTGTTAATTATGCAGGTATCCTTGTTAATGAGGTTGCCTCCCCTTCCCCAGGCAGATTTCCACTACTGCCAATCCTGCTTCCTTCTTGGCAATTTCCTGCTCCTGCCAATCCTTTTCT
>NW_007160831.1:0-3588 GCF_000164805.1 Carlito syrichta | reverse complement strand
ATGTCTGTAAAGAGAGCACAATGGGTCATGTCTGTTGATTATTCTGTTCTTAATATCCTGGAATGACCAGGATGCGAGAAGTGGGCTACCCATCATACCAATATTTGTATTATTATAATGTGTAGAAGAGGAAATGTCCAAATAAGGACCTGGCACATTTTAGATGCTTCATGAATAAATGTTTTTACTCTTTTTTTTCCTTTAAATCTTTCTGTACCTTTCTTTTTTTAAATTTGCGATCAGATTTTTATTTGCTTTTAGTTTTTTCTCTTTTAATTTTTTTTATTTTGATGATGTGGGGTCCCATTCAGGTTTAGGTATACAAATGTTAATTATGCAGGTATCCTTGTTAATGAGGTTGCCTCCCCTTCCCCAGGCAGATTTCCACTACTGCCAATCCTACTTCCTTCTTGGCAATTTCCCGCTCCTGCCAATCCTTTTCTTATAGTATTACGGCAATTTTTCAAGGTTCACCTATGAGTGAGAACATGTGACACTCAGTTCTTTGTTTCTCTGAAAAATCAGTCAGTATTGCCCATCCAGGTTGCTGTGAAGTTCATGATTTTGTTCTTCTTTATGGCTGCATAATATCCTGTCATGTATATGTACCGCATTTTTTATCCAGTCTTCTTTTAATGGGCTGCACAGTTGGTTCCATGTTCTTGCTACTGTAAGCAATGCTATGATAACCATATGTATGCAGATATCTTTTTTATAGAGTGATTTGAGTTCTTCTGGGTTTATTCCCAGTAGGGGGATTGTGGGATCATATGGAAGGTTGATTTTTAGATCTTTCAGAAATCAACGTACTGTTTTCCACAGAGGCTGTACTAGTTTACACTCCCACCAACAGTGTAGAAGAGTTCTCTTTGTACCGCATCCTCTCCAGCATCTGTTGTTGTTTGAGTTGTTGATGATAGCCGTCCTGACTGGAGTCAGGTGGTATCTCAGTGTAGTTTTAATTTGCATTTCTTTGATGACTAGTTATGCCGAGCATTTTTCCATGTATCTGTTGAGAAGAATTACAGCAAGATATGCCAAGATCTAAGAATGAGGTAGGCATGTTAGAGTTCTTGGCTTTGAGGAGAGAAAAAGAGTGACCTCCAAAACATGTTCACTTTTTCGTATTTTTTGTTTCACTATATCAAGTATCTGAAAGTTTTATTTTGTATTTATAAGCAGTATATGTGGAAATGGAGTTATCTTAATATACAATTGTGTGTAGAAATGGATTCTGCTCAATGATGGGCCTTCAGGAAAACTTTTTCATAATTTTTTTTTTGAGACAGGATTTTACTCTGTCACCGAGGCCGTCATGCAATAGCATGATCACTGCTCTCCACAGCTTCGAATTCCTGGGCTAAGATGATCCTCCTGCCTCTGAGTCCCAAGTAGCTTGGACTGCAGGGACATATCACTACACCTGGATCATTTATCTTTATTTGGTAGAAAAAGGGTCTCACTTTGTTGGCCAGGCTGGTCTCAAACACCTGCCCCAAGAGTTCCACCCTCCTCAGTCTCCCATACGCTGGATTGCAGATTGAGCCAGTGTGCTCAGCCTTTCTCATATTTTTTTTTTACTAAATCAACTTAAATCTTTCTATCAGTCTCCCAATGGGCATAAGACCTGGGAAGCTAATTTAGATATGTACCGTTTGAACTTCTGACCCAAGATATGTATAATGGGAATTGCTTTAAAAATGAGAAGCTCTAGGGTTTTTTCTTTATTCACTTAAAGATGAATTGAAGTAATTTAAACAATAAAATGTGGACACAGTGGGAAGGAAACATTCACTCAGAAATGAGACAAAAATATATCTAGCCTTGAGAATTTCACAATGAATCTGTTTATAGTGCTTCCTCATGGGTGGTAGTTCATCTGTTTAACTCAAACTGTTAGAGCTTATAATTTCATCAAGACCACTTTAAATATTTTGTCAACAAATATATATACTTCTACATATTTTGGAAAGAGAGAGCAATGAATCATGTGTGTTCATAATTTTGATCTTAACATCCTATAATGACCAGGAAGCAGAAAGTGGGGTAGTCAACATCTCAATCATTTTTATTAGTATAATGCATGAAGAAGATAGTGTGCAATAAGGGCCTGGTTCATTTTCAGTGCTTTATGAATAAATATTATTTTTCTTCTTTTTTTTTTCAAAGTCTTTCTATGCTTTTCTGAAGTTCCTTCTTAATAGGGAATGTTGCATAATATGTCTAATATTTGGTTGCTTTTATGTAAACAATAACAAGAAGACAAGTTTTTCTGAATACTTCATCATTTTATTCAACATTCTATCCTATCAGAAAGATGTTATTTAAAAAATTTTTATTTTTGCAAGCCTATGTTTACTCAAGTGTAGCAGCTTTGACACAGTTGTATGTATACTCATCCTGGCATATGCAGAAGTATTTTATCATGCCAAGTGTCTTATTTTAACACTCAATTTTTAATAATTGGAAATACTTTAAATTTATAATGCTGGAAATATTACAGCAAGCATAGTGTATTTTTTAAAATACCCTTTTATATTTGGTGTGGAATGCAAAGTAGATTGAGTTAGTTTGAAGTGAGTTTCTTATTGAAAATGCACATATGTTAACATTTTTTCTGAATATATTTTCTTTGGACTTCCATGCTCAGTTTACAGAGTCAATACCCATAGGAAGTTGGAGAGATGCTTGATCTAGAGAGCATATGTTTCCTATTGGAATGTTTGGTTTTCAATATTTGCTTCTATTATTTTTAAGTCAATTGTTTTTAACATAGAAAATGCAGATATTTTCACTCATTAGGAGATCTTTGTGCACCTATTATTATTTGATTTTGAAACTCACAAGGGAACTTGATTTTAACAGAGTGTCTTTGAGGACCATCCTCAGAATTATGTTGCTCATTCATCTGGTCCAGCAGATCGAAAAGGAGAAAATACAATGAGTCAACAAGTAAAAGGTAAGAAACATATTTTAATGGCAAACTCATTTGACAGAATGTTTATGTAAATGCATGATTAATGGTATATTCTAATAGCCAGAGAAAGATACCTATGAAATGCATAGAAAGGAACAAGAGAAGTCAAATTGCGAAATACTGGATAACTTAGCCGATGTTAGCAGCAGAGTATGTTGCCAGTGCCATAAACAAGCAGAATTACTAGTTCTGTTTCATACTACCCTAAGATTTGAGGGAAGTCAGGAAATAAGGAAGAGGAAAGTAGGGAAAGAAGAATGAGGAAGGCTGGCAGTGAAAAAGAAGCTGTACACAGTGGAGTGTGGTTCAATAGTTCCTTGGAAACAGGAAGAGCAGTGTATTAGAAAGGAGGGAAGGATATGAACTGTACGTCCAGTAGGAAAACTTGTCAGAGAAATAGAGCAACTTTTTTCTACTCTTCTTGTCTTTCTCATTGCCTGGAAGGCCTGAAGGATGGAGGGGCCTGACTACGCAGAGCTGTGTTCATCTGCCATAGGTGAATCTAAGCATCTGTGGTCACTCATACATGTGATGACTTAGTGTCATATAAAATGTTGCTGCTTCGTAGGATAGAATCACATAGGTCAGAATAAGAGAACTGGAATGAAGAG
>NW_007160830.1:0-747 GCF_000164805.1 Carlito syrichta | reverse complement strand
TTATATATGTCCTTTAATAAATTTTTTTATTTTAAAGATGTGGGGTACAATTCAGTGTTAGGTATACTAATGATCATTGTACAGGTAAAGTTTGGGCCTCACTTTAGTCCCACTTCACCTGGTTTGAGATCAGGTACCCTTACTGATGAAGTGTGCCCCCCCTTCCCCTGGCAGTTTCCCACTACTGCCAATCCCTTTTTTATAGTATTATGACAATTGTTCAGGGTCCACTTATGAGTGAGAACATGTGGTACTCTGTTTTTGTTTCTATGATAGATCACTGAGTGTTATAGACTGTAAATCCATCCAAATTGCAGTGAAGTTCAAAATTTTGCCCTTCTTTATGGCTGCGTAATATTCCATTGTGTACATGTACCACATTTTTATAATCCAGTCCACTTTTGATGGCACAGTTGGTTCCATGTTTTTTGCTATTATGAATAATGCCATGATAAATGCACGTGTGCAGGTATCTTTTTCATAGAGTGATTTGAGTTGTTCCCGGTATATTCCCAGAAGGGGGATTGCTGGGTAGTATGGAAGGTTGATTTGTAGATCTTGTAGGAATCGCCACTTTGTTTTCCACTAAGGTTATACTAGTTTACACTCCCACCAACAGCGTAGAAGTGTTCCCTTTTCCCTGTATACTCCCCAGCATCTGTTGTTTTTTGAGTTATTGATGATGGTCATCCTGACTGGGGTTAGCTGGTATTTTAGTGTGATTTTAATTTGAATTTCTTTCATTAT
>NW_007160829.1:0-814 GCF_000164805.1 Carlito syrichta | reverse complement strand
CAGCCATTTAAACAGTGAGTTTAAATCTATGATGTACTGGTTATTTTACAAAGTATATTTAGTGAATTTGCTTTGATCGCACACATTCTGTTGGAATTTCTGTAGTGTGTACTGAGTTGCAAAGGGAAACTACATGCTACACTGACACTCTGCCTTGCTGGAACCAAACACAGGTCTGGCTCTTGCCACTTGAAAGTTAAACTCGAGCGACAAGAGTTGATGAAAGGAAAACAGGTTTATTTAAAAACCGGCACAACCTGAGACGGTGGCAGACTAATGTCCCAAAGACCATCCCTTGTTAATACAAATTTTAGACTCTTTTTAAGTTAATGGCAGGGAGAAAAGGAGGGAATTGAGGTCAAGAGAGGATGGATGAAGGCAGACATCTGGATGCCAGTGAGGGTCTGAGGTTGGGAAGTTATTTTGTCCTTAGTCAGGCTATAATGTTTTTGTAAGTTTTTAACCAAATGGAGTTACATGTTTATATCCTTTTTTTAATCCCAGAGGTAGTTTTGAACACTATATGATTGCTGTTTTTGTGTTTTTATCCTAGTATTTTAAAACGATCTTAGCCTACATGTAGGAATAGGTAAAGGGCCCTTAAACAAAAATGAAGTTAGTTATGTTCTTCTGTTGTTTTACTGTTACAGTTTTTTAAAAAATAATTAATCAGTATTTTTATTATAGTTTTGTGGGGTACAGTTAAGGGTTAGGTGTACAATTACGTTTCATTCAGACACCCTGTTGATAAGAGGTGTTTTCCCAGCCCCAGACAGATATTTGCTACTGTTAATCCCCTCCCCCTCCCCCCCAT
>NW_007160828.1:0-25538 GCF_000164805.1 Carlito syrichta | reverse complement strand
TGAGAGTTCCATGAAGGTTCCTTGTAGGTGTAGAATAGCGACCTGTTCTGGCAAGTCTTCTAATGAGCACAAGGATGGTAGTAACCAGCTCTCCTGGAACAGACTGTGGAGGTAGACAGAAAACCTGGAAGAGAGCATATCTAAAAGAAAAATTAGGTTAAAATTTGGTTGCTATAGCTCTGGATTTTCTACAGCAACAGGTTGGTAGCTAATGAGCAACAAGAGGTTAAGCCTTTGATTTCAAAAGTTTGAGACAGTAGTCTTTATGTAGGTAAGGGGATATTTGATGATGCATGGTCCTAGGGTTACAGCCAGTAGGAGGAGGATTACTGGACCGGCTATTGCCGAGACTAGGGTGGTGAGCCAGAGGGGCCATGAGAAAAGGGTTTGATGCCAGTTTCCATAGGCCTGGTTTTGTGATTCCCGGTGTTGTATATTGTCCCTTCTTTGAGCTAGGGTTTCTCTTATTATCCCTGATTTGTTGGCATAAAAACAGCAGGTTTCTCCTAGGGTTGGCACAACCCTCCTTGTTTTAGGAAAAGGAGGTCTAGGCTTCATCTATTCTGTAATACTACCTCAGTGAGAGAGTCAAGCTGTTGTTCTAATTGAGACATGCTCGATTCTAGTAGGCATAAATCAGTGTCAATTTGAGTGCTAAGCTGTTTAAGATATTGGTTGCCCAGAATTAAGGAGGCTGTGCCTATGGCTGTAGCTCCGGCAATGCCTAGTTCCATTAGTTAAGGGACTAAGAGTTTCCGTTTTGAGCGGGTGGTGTTAAAGATTTTGAGGTGTTGTCTACCTTCCATTCATTTAAAAATGTAAACCTGGGGTAGGATGTGGACCAAGATGCACAATTCTTTTGCGTCTTTTAGATGCTGTAGGCTGATACAGGGGGTGATTCCTCGAGTACAGGCAAACCATGTGGTAGGGGGTTCCACGGCGAAATGTGGGATGGTTTAATTAAGGAAGGTAGTGATGTTAATATGAGAGGTGTTGTTGCAGGACGTTCGGAGGGGAGATGTAGTTATGGGAAAGGTTGGGGAGAAGAGACATGTTCATTGTCCCTGGAGGTCATCCAGTGTCAGTGTGGGATGACTGCCCCAGGGACATAATTGTTTATTTTGTATATCGGTAAGGTTAGGAATCTTTATGTTAGTTTCTGTATTGCCTACTGAAGAAACTGCCCTGACTCCCACGTAATATGGGGGCCATGGGTTTAAGCATAGTCAGCAACCTTTTGCCAGAGAAGGGTGGGTATTATTAAGTAGAAGGTGTACCACCGTTAGTAAGTGAAGGAATCGATCTGACGGTAAGGGGATGGGGGGCCTTTAAAGTAGGCAAGCTGATTGTGACCCCCTTTGGGGTAAGAGGGGTGGAAGTTATGAGTTGAATTTTTGAGTCCGTGGGTATAGGTTTGGGTAGAATTATTTTGCGCAATGGTCCCACAGGATTGGGTGTGCATGGAATAGGCCTTCGGTGGACTGTGACTAGCATGCCTAAATAGGTTTCAGGCATGTACAGTCGAAGACCCCTCATTTTTCCAGTGTCCCATGTTTTTTGAAGGCTTAAAGCATCCCACAGGATGATGATAAGCCATAGTGGATTGGAGGTTTTGGGTTGTGTACAGGGAGAAGTGGAGGGCAGTCTTGCAATTGATATGTAAGGGTCAGAGTTGCCTTTTCACGGGGCTATGGTTTCGCATCCCCCGGCAGTGCAGTGAAACTGCTGGGGTTTGTGGCAGTGTTTTTCTCTTGTGTCAGGACAGACATAGAACTTGACATTCTTGAGTTGAATTTCATCTTCCAGACTGCCATAACTACATCCCCATCCTCTGGTGGAAGAGCCTCTCCATCCCTCTGGGACAATGGACAGACTGGGCCATAGTTTGCAAATATCAAAGTTAAATATCAGCTGCCCATGTCCAAGGTAGGTGACTACAGTTTGTGTAGCAGCATTTATTATTTTCCAAGAAAAGTTACCTGACGCATAATAGGGGTGAGGTTGGTAGGTTTGGGTTAATGGAAGGATTAGAAATAAGAGGGTAGTGATTTTGAAGGTAATACTGGGGGCTACTTTGGTGTTTAAAGGAGGCATTTGATGAAAACAAAGCTTGTGACAATTAGGAGATAGGTAGTAGCCAACAGAATTTTTGCCACAGACGACCATCTTGTGGGTGAGTAATATAGTAAATAGGATGGCAATCAGGCCAAGAAAAGAGAGGGGTCAAGGGTCACAGGTGTTCTGTGTTGTATCCAGGATGTTGGTTTGGATTTGGGTTGGGATGAGTGGTGAGTCGAGACAGGCGAAGCTTAAGTGGTTGGTCTGGAACCTTGGAGCAGGTATACCTGTAGGTGGGTGGACAAATATTATGGGTGAGACGTGAGGAAGGAGGGGCATCAGGTTTTAAGTGGAAGATGTGAATCCATGGGGTGACCTGACGACGGCCTGTGATGAGTTTTGCAGCTGTGGGAGTCGATAAAATTACCTGAAGAGGTTCAGACCACTTTGGGTTTAAAAGAGACTTTGTTTCTGGGTCAGATAGATAGACCCACTGTCCAGGGAGGAGGGGAGGTGGGATTTGACCACTGGGTGAAACAGGTAAGAAAAGATTTTGATATTCCCAAATGTGGGAATGAATGAAAGACAAGAGGGGGTAAAGCATATGAGTGGGTGTCAGAGGGGTTGAGGTGGGGACTCCTGGAGGCAGCGCTGGATGGCCATACATTACTACAAAAGGTGAGAGTTGGGACAGTTTTTTTGGGAGAACTAGTAAGTGGAAGAGGGCCAAAGGAAAGAGGGTGACCCAGTTTTGATGTAGATTGAGGGATAGTTTAGTGAGGATGTCTTTAAGGGTTCGCTTGGTTCACTCTACTTTTCCAGATGACTGTGGGTGGTATGGGATGTGAAAATGCCAATCAATGTGAAGATCAGTTGTTAGAGACTGTACCACCTGTGAAGAAAATTTAGGCCCATTGTCAGATTGTAGGGATATGGGGACACCAAACCTGGGAATGATATGGCTAGAAAAGATAGTCCCTACTGTTGCTGCTCATTTATTTCAGGTTGGAAACACTTCTACCCACCTGGAAAAGGTGTCCACGAAGACAAGGAGGTATTTTAGGTTGCGTACTGGGGCATGTCAGTGAAGTCAACCTGCCAGTTCACTTCTGGGAGTGTTCCCCGAGCTTGATGGGTAGGAAAGTTTCCCGGTTTTAGAGGGGTGTTGGGGTTGGTTCGTTGGCAGATGGAACATTGTGAGGTAATGCTTTTTATGAGTTCCTTATGTTGGGAAGTGAGAGTGTAAAAGTTTGTTAGGAAAGACGTCAGTGCAAAAGGATTGATGTGGGAGATTGAGTGTAGGTATGGGATAAGGTCTGTAATAGAGGGGGAGAATGAGGGTGGTGAATTAGTGGGGAGTGTGCAGTCTGGATCAGGGTGAGCAACAGCATTCAAAGCAGGAACAGATGTTAAAGCTGCTTATCGGGCCGCATTGTCCACCCTGGAGTTTCCCTGAGTGATGGGTGAGGAGTTCGACTCGTGAGCCTTACAGTGAAAAATGCCCATGTTAGTAGGAAGTAAGGAGGTGGCAAGGAGATCAGAAATTAGTTTAGCATTAACCACTGCTGATCCCTTGGTGGTAAATAGTCCCCTTTCCTTCCAAATGGCCAAGTGGGAGATGAGAATATGGAAAACATATTTGGAATCGGTGTAAAGAGAAAGAGAGTGTCCAGCCGCTAGCTGAAACACCCAAGTGGCAGCTATAAGTTCTCCCTGTTGCTTAGTGGTGCCTGGTGGGAAAGGCTTTGACTCAATGACGTGTGTAATAGAAGTGATGGCATATCCCACAACCTGGGACTCATTGTGTAGGAAGGAGCTGCCATCAGTGAACCAGGTATAGGAGGGGGAGGGCAAAGGACCTTCCTGGATGTGAACCGGGCAAGGGAGGAGAGCCTCAACAGTCTGTATGCAGTTATGGTTTAGCGGGGCTGTGGAAGAAGGGAGCAACGTGGCTGGGTTTAGGGGTGCACAAATTTGAAAGAATATGGAATGATCCTGTAAAAAGAAGACAAGGAGCAATAGGACTTGACGGGGGCAGCGTCTGAAGGCCTTTGCAGCTTAGGAGATGCTGTAGATGGTGGGGGGAGGTTACAGTAATAGAGGCCCTGAAGGTGAGTTTTTTGGATTTACACACCAACATGTGGGTAGCAGACAGTACTCGCAGACATGGGGCCCAACCCTCAATGGTGTGGTCTAACTGTTTTGAGAGATAGGCCACTGGGGCAAACATTTGTCCACAAAGTTGTCCCAGGAATCCCAAGGCCACCCCCTTGTTTTCGTGGACATATAGGTGAAAGGTCAGTGTACATCTGGCAGGTGAAGAGCGGGGGCCCTCAGGAGGTCCTGCTGGAGGGAAACAAAAGGTTGTTTAATGGAGGAGGGTGTTAGAAGTGGCTCACTGGGGTCTCCCTTTGTGAGAGTATAGAAAGGCTTCGTGAGTAAGGCAAAGTTGGGAATCCACGCCCGAAAGTATCTCGCTAGCCCCCAAAATGATTGAATTTCCTGCTTAGTTTTAGGTATATGTAGGGATTTAATTAGGGCCTTCCAATCTGTCGTTATAGCCTTCTGTTGATGTGAGACGGGTACCCCTAGATATGTGACTTGTGTGACAGACAGTTGGACCATTTCAGGGTATACTCAATATCCTTTTACTGCTAGAAAGTTAAGGGTGAGTGCAGTGTCTGTTCATGAATCAGTTAAGGAAGGGTTACACAAGAGGAGGTCATCTATGCATTGAATAAGGGTGGATTTGGTAAGTGAGAGAGACTTAAGATCTACTGCTAAGGTTTGACCGAACAGGTGGGGGCTATTTCAAAATTCTTGTCGTAGGACTGTCCAAGTGAGTTGTTGTGAGTGGCGAGTTATTGGATCAGTCCAAGTGAAGGCGAAGATGTTTTGTGAATCTGCTGCCAGGGGGATGGTAAAGAATGCATCTTTAAAGTCGAGAACTGAGAAATGAGTAGCGGTTGGAGGAATTGAAGATAAGATGGTGTAGGGATTAGAAACTAGTGGGTGGATGGGAATGACAGCTGCATTAATGAGTCTTAGATCCTGCACTAAGCAGTAAGTGCCATTTGGTTTTCATACCGTTAAAATGGAGGTATTGAATGGGGAGTTAGTGGGTCGCAGATATCCCTTTTGTAGCAAAGAGTTAATAACAGCTTGGAGTCCTAGAAGACTGGAGGTAGGAAGAGAGTGTTGTGGTTGATTAGGATGTGTGAACGAATTTTTAAGTTGAATGTGGACTGTGGGGCAGTGTGCTAGGGAGGGGGAGTCTATGTCCAATACTTGAGGATTCAATATCGAGGAGGCCAAAGGGGGAAGTGAGTCAGAATTATCAGTGGTTAAAAGGGCCAAGAACAGGGTTGTAGAAGAAGGGTTGTTGAGGGTTGTACTTGGGTTAAAGGTGATGGACGCCTGAAACTTGGCTAAAATGTCTCTGCCCATAAGAGGCACAGGACATTGAGGCATTACTAAAAAGGAATGAGTGAAGGGGACATTTACAAAGATGCATGTAACTGTAGGAGTTATGCGTGGAAGGATGAACTGGCCCCCTAACCCGACTATAGGGGACTTAGACGGGGAAGTCAGGCCCCATAACTCTCGTATACAGAAAGGGTGGCTCTGGTATCCAGGAGAAAGCGAATGGGGCGCCCATCAACTGTTATAGTGACCCTGGGTTCCTGAAGATTTGAGATTAGTGTTGGGCAGGGAGACCCCAGATCCTGTCAGTCTAAAGTCGCTTCCATGCCCAACATATCCAGAGCACAATGGGTGTTGACCTGGTCCCTCCTTGGGGACTGGGGCGGTCCACTGCCTAGTGTCCCACCTGTCCACATCTAGGACACGGTTTTTGGGGTACCCCGGGTTTGGGGCACCCTCGTACCCAATGCCCTGGCTACCTGCACTTGAAGCAGCATCCTGGTTGTTGTCGTTGGTTTTGGGCATTGCCACCACCCTGGATGATACTGGAGGTGACTCTGTTGCTCTGCAGGGCCTGGGCCAACATTTAATATTTGTGTTTTTTTGCCTTCTCATCCTGTTTGTGGAACATGTTAAAGGCTGCTGTGAGAGCATTATGTTGGGGAGTGAGGGGGCCTCGGTCGAGTTCTTTTTAGTTTTTCCCTAATGTCTGGATAGCTTTGGGAGAAAAAATATGTCTGGAGATGTCGGCCATCAGGGGTTTCAGGGTCTATGTTAGTAAATTGTTGGAGCACCCTGGTGAGCCGACTGAGGAAGTTGGAGGGGTTTTCCCTTTTTTCTGAATATCTTCCTGGAGTTTTTCAATGTTAAGTGTCTTTTGTACAGTCCTGCGCAACCCAGAAAGGAGGCAAGTAGAGAAACGGTCCCTAGCTTCAATGCCAGCAGGGGAGTTGTAATCCCAGCTTGGGTCTTGGTCTGGGATCACCATCGCCCCAAGAGGGTGAGCGGGGGTGGTTTGATGAATTTCATCTGCATATGTTCTAGCCTGTTCCCAAACTCTTCTATGTTCTTCTGGAAGTAGGGTGTTGGAGACGATAAGATAGATATCATGAAAAGTGAGGCTATAGGACAGGATGAGGTATTGAAGCTCTTTAATGTAGGTGGCAGCATTAGCTGTGTATGATCCAAGACGTTTTTCTATTTGTGAGAGGTCTGATATAGAAAAAAGGACATGTACCTGAACCACGCCTTCCACGCCCGCCACCTCACGAAGGGGGGCTAGAAGGGTTGGCACAGTCTTGGATTGGGTTACCGGGGGGCTGAACAGAGAAGTTGTTGGAAGAGAAGGGTATAAGGATCGAGCTGCCAGAGTGGAAGGGGGTGGGGCCAAAGAGGAGAGTGGGGTCAGGGGAGCCTGAGGCTGTTGAAGTTGCCTGTAAGGGGGGCTCGTCTGCAGGGTCGAAATCTGAGATGGAGGAGGAGGTAGCAGAACTGGGACTTACAGTGTCTGCAGTGGGGGAGGGGATTTTTGGAGAGGAGGCTGAAGTGTGTGTAGAACAATGGTAGAAGGAGAAGTTGTAGAAGAGGTGGCAGATGCTAGCATGAGTGGAGGGTAGAGAATAGAGGGATTGCAATTGAGGCAAAGGAGGGGATGTTCACAGAGGAGAGAAAAGGACTGAACATAGGGAATCTCTACCCACCATTTTGAATGCTCACAGAAATTGTATAAGTCGGGAATAATATCAGGATTGAGGGACCCCTGGAGGGGCCACTGATTTTGGTTGTCTAAGTGGTATGTTGGCCAGTCCTGCATGGAGAAATGAATTAGGTGTTTGGGTTTGATATCAGGGGAAAGAGAAAGTGTAGTAAGGTTGTTTAAGAGGCATTTAAGAGGGGAATCGGCCAGCAGGGATGACGAGCCTCCTATGGTGAGACAGGCAGACTAAACGGGGCATCTCCCGAAAAGTCGACTGTCCGAGAAGTGTGGCTGTGGCAAAGCCTGTTGTCACAGGGGTTTGGCACAACCAGGACCAGGGTTCTCCTGGAGAACTGAGGGGGTCAAGGCACCTTGCGCAAGGATTTTTGGGCCAGACAGAAAGCATTTGACCAGCGTTGGGTGGGAACGTGTTTGAGATTCCTGCCGGTCGAATAGAGCCTTAGGAGACACTGAGGCTCCCAGTTACCTGACAGATATATGAGTCCTTCAGAATCTGCTGTGGGCCACCAGACGTGGGATTCCCGGGGTCTGCTGTGGTCCGACAGCTGTGGGGTTCCTTAGAGGGGGTAGAGAGAGAGGATTTTACAGAAGCCGCTGTGGGTTAGCAGATGTGGGATTCCTGGGGCCCACTGGAGCCCAGCAGCCACAGGAGTTTTAAGGTTTAAGAGAGATGAAAGAGAAGAGGAAGCTTTAGGGTCTGCTGTGACCATGAAGGCCGAGGCAGGGTGCATTCCCCCTCGCCCTGGGGCTGGAGGGGCTGCTGGATGATCAACGGCCAGTTCCCCCAGGGGATCCCAGGCAAGTTTCAGGTTTCTATGTCTGGGGAAATCACCTATCCAACGGTCGCTGTTGGATGCAGTTCACGCATTCAAAACGGTGGGGAAGGTCTGGGAGGGCTGGAGTGGCCACCGGCGCTGGGTCGGGGATCCCTGCTATGGGAATAGACCTACACAAGGGTGGGAGAGCACCCGATCCGAGTCACCGCACCAATGAAAGAATTTCGACACCAGTAATGACTCCAAACCCGGCCAGGGTCAAGAGATTTATTAAAAGGGGCTGTCACAGAGAGGATCTGTAACAGAGGGAATAAAAGAGAGAGAGAGAGTTGCAGGGAGAGGGTTGCATTTATTAGCCTGACAGGGGCCAGAAGGGGCCATGCTATGTTTCTATTGGAGGAGCTGCATGGGAGCTGAGTGGGGCCAATGCCGTGTTATAGTCCCATTGGATGCATAACAAAGCTGGCTATGTTCTGGGCAAGGATTGGAGGCTTGCAGGTTTGAACTTCGCGTGCACGAGGAATTGTGCACAAAGAAATCGGGACCTAAGGCCTTTGTTGTCTAGTGTGTCCTCACCATGCTCAGCGCCATTTTGGGAGCCACCCTTCTGGTCACTTCTTGCACCCTTCACTTTCACTTGTTATAACATGTCTTGGACTCCAAGTCTACGCAGGAATATTCACTGTAAGGTCATTTTGTGCAGAGATGGAGAATGAGTCATGGGAGACCCATTCATCAGACTGCAAATATTGTTACCAAGCAATAGGTGCTTAACATTGAAACCCTCATCCCCTAGAAATTTCTCAAAATTTTAAAGAGACTGCATAATAACCCACCCCCAGTCCTATTTCATAAATGAGCCAACTCAAAGCAGAAGCTCAGGGAAAGAGATTGGAAAACAGCAACAAATGAAGAAAAATTAATCAATAACTGATGGAAACAATCAGAGTCCCATCAAAGAATCAATTCTAATAAGAATGGCTACTGGTACACAAACAATGGCTATCTCAGAGACAAGAACTTGCAAGAGAAAGGCTAGGCAGAAAGACAAGGCAGGTTCTTCAGTAACATGGAGCAATTAACAATGTAGCAAGTTTCCAGCAGGTAGGCCTCTCAGACTGATACACTCACATTGATAAACAAACTTCCTGGGAGCCTCCCAAGCTTCAGTTTATGTACTCCCTGCTGTTGATAGAAAAACAACCAATTAACTCACTATTAGGCCACTACATCCCATCGACTGGTCCTCAGTACTGACCAATCAGAAGAGTGAGTGCTATCCATTATTCTCACAACTAGTGTTAGCCAAAGGCCTCAGTCTTAGGACTACAGAAGCACTAAGTTTCATCTCCAAATTGGCAACCCCCTCAGGTACCCTCTTACTGTGGGAGCATTCCTGTCCTCTCAAAAAATTCTGCTTTCTCACTTTCCAACTGTCTATGTTCCTCATTCTTCCTGGGCATGAAAGAAGAACACCAAACTGAAGGTGTGCTGATGATTTTTGGAACTGATGAGCTGTGAACCCCAGAGACTGGCTTGCCAGCTGATGAAGAAAATGAAACAGGTGATTTGCTGGAAGAAGGTAAGATTATGAAACTGAGACAGTTCTGGGGGCTCCAACACTCTTGGGGCTTGACTAGCCAACCTACTAAACCAGCAACACTCTCAGGGAATGACTAGCCAACACATTCGAGCAAACAATTCTAGGGTTAGGCTTGCCAACTCTTGAGCTGACCCATTCTGGGGATCAACTGACCTATTCATTGAGGTGACATTCTCAAAGTCCAGGTTGACCTGAAAAATCCACAACATCTCTGAGAAAGACAGTAACCAGAAAGTACATTTGGAGATCACAGAAGCATTCAATAGAATGAAAAAACAATCAAGAAATACAAGGATCAAAACTAAATAAAATTGCAACAGAGCTGGATAAAGTCAGGAATGTTTGCTTAGTAATAAAACAAAAGATTAATTCCGATCAATAAATAAATGACAATTTGGGAAATATAGGAAGCAGAATTGACCAAGCAGAAGAATCTCAGAGCTGGAAGGCCAAGACGAACTTAACTCAATTTATTAAAAATAGAGAAAAAAACTTAAAAAATAAGGAAGAAATTCTCCAGGATAGCTTTAATTTTACCAAGAATTCAAACTTGCATCAGAACAGAATGCCTGAAATAGAAAGGCAAACAGAAAATACCCTGGAACAATCATTCCATGAAGTTATTCAAGAAAACTTCCCTCATCTGGCCAGAAAGATGATCATACAAGATACGAGATTCAGAGAACCCCTGCAAGACATCTGATGAGAAAACCCACCCCTAGACACTTTGTAATTTACCTACCCCAAAAAAGTATAAAAATCCTAAAAGAAACAAGGAAAAATGGTGTGAATGCCTACTAGGGAAGACAAATTAGAAATGCTGTGAACTTATCTGCAGAAACACTACAGAACAGAAAAAAAATTGGACCCCCAAAATTTAATGTTCTCAAAGATAAACAATTTCAAGCAAGAATTTTCTACCCACCAAAACTAAGCCTCATCAGACAGAGAATTGATATCCTTCCCAGAAATCTAATCTCTAAGAAAATATGTTGCCTCGGAACAGTTTTACAGGAGACACTTAAAAAGCTACTGTGCAAAGAACAAATAGAAACAAAAGGGAGACCTATACTCCAAAATATCACAAACACAGAAACAGTAAAGCACACAGCATGAGCACAAAACTGAAAACACACACATAAGAAAAAAGCAAACTGAAAACAAAACTGCCGTATATAAACAGTATTATAGGGACAAACTCTCACATTCCAATGATCAGCCTGAATGTGAATGAACTAAATTCACCACGGAAAAGACAAAGAATGAAAACCTGGAACAACAAACAATACCCAGTAATTTGTTGATTTCAGTAAAGTCTTCTCACTACAAACGATGGTCACAGTCTCAAAGTTAGAGTCTGGGAAACACAGTCTCAGGCAAATGGATCACAAAGGTGCAGCAGTTGTGACCTTTATATCAGACTAAAAAACATTCAAGCTATTAAATTTTTTTAAAAAGATAAAGAAGGACATAACATGTAATAAAACATTCAATCAACAAGAAACATTCATTGTAAACATGTAGGCACCCAACACATTTGTACATCAGTTACTAAGTAAACTAAGAAAATATATTGACACTACTACTATCACATTGGGAGACCTCAAAACTCACTAGCAACCCTACGTTGATAATTAAGGAAAAAATAAACAAAGCAACCTGGAACCTCAACTTAATGCTTGAAAAAATTTCATAGATGCATATAGAACCCTCCAACCAAAAACTAAATAATATAGATTCTACTCATCTTTACAGGAAATGTCCTCCCATATTGACCACACCCTTGGCCACAAATCATGCATAAACAAATTTCCCAACATTTAAATACTGCCATGTACCTCCTCAGAACACAGCAGAATACAAATAAATAGAATGAACAACAAAAGTCTGTGAATATCCACAAAGTCATGGACACTAAAGAGCATAATGCCGAACATCACCTGGGTGACCATAGAAATCAAAACAAAAATCGTAAGATTTCTTGTAACAAATGAAAACAAATACACATCTTTGCAGAACTTCTGGGTTGCCTTGAAAGCATTATTAAGAGGGAAATTTAAACTCTACAACACACATCAAGAAAATAGAAAGAGAACAAATTATCAGCCGAAAAAATTACCTAAGTGAGCCATAAATAAAAGAAAATTAAAACCCTAACTTTGGCAAAAGAATTCAAAATCAACAAAGTAAGAGCCCAGAAATGTGCCTTTAGAAGAAAAAATAATACCACTGAAAAAAACAAGTAGGGAGAGACCTGAAGATGGTGACCACATAGATGGATCCCTGAGATTCTCTGAACATGAGTTTCCCAAAAAGACTATTACTTTTCTTCCTGCTCCCCTCCGCCCACCTCCAGTTGCACTGGTACGCGGCTTGGGGACTTTTGGTACCACACAGGGCCAGACATTTCTGCCGGACCACAGCTGCTCCACTGTATGTGAATCCGGGTGGTTGGCAAATTCCAAATCCCGGACCCCAGCTCCATCCCAGGCCACATTGTGGATGCCAGCACCCAGCACCAAGCCACCAGTCACGCAGGGAGGTTCTGAGTGCCCGCCCCTTAGAGGTACCGGTCCCATTTCTGACTAAAGTTCCCTGTGAGGCACACAGAGCCACCACCTACCCTCTGGAGCTTTGGGGATTGGAAGCCCCTGGCCCACCCTGGCTGAGGCACTCAGCATGCATGGCCACAAGCCTGTGTAAGGGGGCAGAACCCCAAGCTGGTGGAAGGTGCCTATCGCAGGCTTCCAGCTCCAGAGGCAGAAACGCCTGACCCTGTCTTTCACCCCAGCTGACTGGAGGCAACCCAGATCCAGCGCCCAGCTGTGAATCTGGTCCCACCTAGAGACCCACAGGAACCCCCTAAAAGCGAAAGTAAAACCACCACCTCTGCCATTGTCAAGGCACATTTACATTGCATCACCCTGCCCACCTAGCAGAGCCTCCACCTTGGATCCCATGGTGACGTCATTAACAGGAGACAAAACCTCTCCCCTACACTGAATATAGACTAGTGTCACAGATCTCCTAGGCAACAAGCTAACTGCCTGCAATAGAAACAGAGGAGAGAAACTGGAGATTAGATCTCAGGAACTTGATCCACTAAGGGATGAGAGAGAAAAATCTACACAAATGAAGAAAAACCAAAAGAAGAATATGGGCCTATCCTAGACTCCTGGAAGGGCAGACACTGAGAAAACAGACTTTGGAATGCAAACAACGAATGGATTGGCCTCAAAATACAACCCTAGACATCAAGACATCAATGGAGAGATTAAAAAGAATTGAAGAGACTCAAGAAGAAACTAGAAAGGAGCTGATGTCTGAGATAACAGTAATAAAGAATACTGTGAATGAAATAAACAATAAACTGATAAGCATGGAAAGCAGAATTACCCAAGCAAAAGAAAGAATCTCAGAGCTCGAGGACCAAAATAAAGAAATAACCCAAACTCTCAAAAACACAGAAAACAAGCTCAAAAAGACAGGAAAAAAACCATCAAGAGATGAGCAATTACCTCAAGAGGCCTAACCTAAGAGTAATTGGTCTGCCTGAGGCAGAAAAAGAAACAGAGACCACATTGGAACAAACCTTCCATTAGATCATTCCAAAAACTTCCCTTATCTAATCAATGATGCAAAAACTCAAACACAAGAGTTCCAGAGAACCCCTGCCAGAAAACAAATGATAAAACCAACTCCTAGACACATAATAATTCGCCTAAATAAAGTAGGCATAAAATAAAAAATCCCAAAGACAGAAAGAGAAAAAGGATAGATTACCTATCATGGAAAACCCAATTAGAATAGAAGTAGATTTATCTACAGAAACCCTGCAGGCTAGGAGATCTTGGAGCCCTATCTTCAAAGTCCTAAAAGATAAACAATTTCAACCAAGAATAACCTACCCTTCCAGATTATGCTTCATCAGCGAGGGAGAATTAAAATCTTTCCCAGATATCCAATCCCTAAGAACCTACACTGCCACCAAACCACCTCTACATGAAATACTTAAGAAAGTACTAAACACAGAAGAAAAGGGGGGGAAAAAAGCAACATTTTTCACGAGTACAGGAAAAAGAATAAAATACATATGAACCAACCCCCAAAACAAAAGAAAGACAATAAACCAAATGGAAGAACAACTCTAAAAGAACTATATGTTAGGGATGAACTCTCACATTTCAATAATTAGCCTGAATGTGAATGGACTAAATGTACCACTGAAAAGGCATAGAATGGCAAAATGGATAAAATATCACCAGGCAACAATATTCTGCCTTCAAGAGACCCATCTCACTAGAAAGGACATGCACAGATGCAAAGTAAGAGGATGGGGTACAAATTTCCAGGTGAAGGAAGCACAAAAGAAAGGATGAGTCGTGATCCTAATTTCAGACAAAATACCATTTAAACTAACAAAAATTTTAAAAAGATACAGAGGGCCACTACATAATGATAAAAGGCTCACTACATCAACAAGAAATATCTATCCTAAACATATATGCACCTAATATAGGTGCACCAACTTTTACAAAGCGAATCCTAGGAAAACTAAAGAAAGATATTGATTCTAACACCATTATAACTGGGGACTTTAATACCCCACTCACAACCCTCGACAGATCATCAGAACAAAAAATCAGCAATGAGATTCGGAACCTCAATGTGACTCTGGACCCAATGGATTTAATTGATACCAACAGAACACTCCATCCAAAGACCAGAGAATACACATTTTACTCATCACCACACGGGACATATTCCAAGATCAACTACATGCTCGGCCATAAATCATGCATAAGCAAATTTAAAAAGACTGAAATTCTACCATGCAGTTGCTCAGACCACAGTGGAATAAAAATAAACATTAACACCAACAAGGTCCCCCGCAAACCCACAAAGATATGGACACTAAACAGCATGATGCTAAACAACTCCTGGATCAATGATGAAATCAAAACGCAGATCAAAAGATACCTGGACACAATTGAAAATGAAGAAACATCTTACCAAAATCTCTTGGATGCCTTAAAAACTGTACTAAGAGGGGAATTTATATCCTTACAAGCACAAATTAAGATATAAGAAGGAGCACAAATTAATAGCCTAACAAGCCACCCAAGGAAGCTGGAAAAGCAAGATCACAAAAACACTAATTTCAGCAGAAGAATCCAAATCACCAAAATAAAAGCCCAAATCCAGGACATAGAAGACAAAAAGACAATACAAAAAATAAATGAAACAAAAAGCTGGTTCTTCGAAAGGAAAAACAAGATCAATGGTCCCCTAGGTAGACTGACCAAGAAAAAGAAAGAAAAAACCCAAATAAGCACAATCAGAAACAACACAAAAGATGAAGTCACATCAGACCCTGAAGAAATACAAATGATCATCAGAGACTACTATGTACACTTGTATGGAAACAAACTTGAAAACCTCAAGGAAATGGAGGACTTTCTGTCATCACACAACCTGCCTAGGTTGAAACAAGAAGAAATTGAGACCCTAAATAGACCAATAACAATCAAGGAAATTAGCTACCTAATAAGAAAACTTCCTAAAAAAAAAAAAAAGCCCAGACCAGATGGCTTTCCAGCAGAATTCTACAAGACATTTAGGGAGGAACTGATTCCAATCCTACTGAAGCTATTTCAGACGATTGAGAAAGATGGAACCCTCCCCAAATCATTTTATGAAGCTAACATCACATTGATACCCAAGCCAGGTAAAGATCCAACAAAAAAAAGTGAATTACAGGCCAATATCTTTGATGATCATAGACTCTAAAATTCTCAACAAGACCCTAGCAGACCGGATTCAACAACACATCTCAAAAACCATTCATTATGAGCAAGTAGGATTCATCCCTGTGATGCAAGTCTGGTTCAACATTCGTAAAACAATAAATGAATTTAAATACATCAATAGATGTCAAAAAAAACCATAATTATGTCATTAGATGCAGAAAAAGCCTTTGATAAAATCCAGCACCCCCTCTTGATAAAAACCCTTGAACATCTAGGCATACATGGAACATATCTCAAAGTAGTAAAAGCCATCTACGAGAAACCCACAGCCAGCATACTCTTAAATGGAAAACATTGGAACCATGTCGCTTGAAAACTGGAACAAGACAAAGATCCCCACTGTCACCCCTCCTGTTCAATATAGTATTGGAAGTCCTGATTAGCGCAATCAGAGAACAGAAGGCAATCAGGGGTATCCAAATAGGTAAAGAGGAAGTCAACTGATCTCTCTTTGCAGATGGCACGATTGTATACCTTGAAAACCCAAGAGAATCTGTCAAAAACCTGCTTACACCGATAAAGGCCTTCGGCAAAGTCTTAGGATATAAAATAAATGTGCAAAAGACAATCACATTTCTTTACACCAATAATAAACCAACATAAACCCAAATAAGAAGCACAATTCCATTCAAAATAGCCACAAAAAATGAAATACCTTGGCATCTTCCTAACCAGAGACGTGAAAGACCTTTACAATGAAAACTACAAAACTCTGCTCAAAGAAATCAAAGATGACACAAACAAGTGGAAAATATCCCATGCTCATGGATTGGAAGAATCAACACTGTGAAGATGTTCATCTTACCTAAGGCAAGCTACAGATTCAGTGCAATACCTATCAAATTACCAACAACATTCTTCTCAGATGTAGAAAAAACAACACAGGAATTCATATGGAAACACAAACGACTAAGAATTGCCAGAGCAATCCTCAGCCAAAAAAACAAAGCAGGTGGTATCACATTACCAGACTTCAAACTTCACTATAAAGCTACAATCATCAGAACAGCTTGGTATTGGTATAGGAACAGGCATATAGACCAATGGAACAGAATTGATATTCCAGAGGCAAGACCTTAATTTCTCAACCAACTCATCTTCGACATAGCCTCCACCACCTACCACTGGGGAGAGAAGAACCTATTCAGTAAATGGTGCTGGGAAAACTGGCTGACTACATGCAGAAGATTTAAACAGGACCCCTATCTATCCCCATACACAAAAATTAACTCCCAATGGATCAGGGACCTAAATATAAAACCCCAAACCATAAGAACCTTAGAAAATGAAGGACATACCCTCATGGAAATTGGAACTGGGATCCAATTCCTGAACAAAACTCGAAACTCACAGGTCATATGGGATAAGATAGACAATTCGGACCTCATTAAACTGACAAGCTTCTGCAAAGCCAAAGAAACCATCAAGAGAGCAGGAAGACCGCCTACAGACTGAGAAAAGTATTTGCCAACACCAGATCTGACAAAGGATTAACATCTTGGATCTATAAGGAACTCAAACGTGCTGAAAAGATAAAAACAAACAACCCCATTAGAAATTGGGCAAAAGATATGAACAGACACTTCTCAAAGGAAGACATCTGAGTAGCCAACAGACACATGAAGAAATGCTCAACCTCATTAATCATCAGAGAGATGCAAATCAAAACCACACTGAGATACCACCTAACCCCAGTCAGAATGGCAATTATCAACAACTCAAAAAATAATAGCTGCTGAAGAGGGTGTGGCGAAAGGGAACACTTCCACAATGTTGGTGGGAGTGTAAACTAGTGCAACCTCTGTGGAAAGCTGTGTGGTGATTCCTAAAAGCTCTAAACATCAACCTCCCATATGACCCTGCAATCCCCCTACAGGGAATATACACTGAAGAATTCAAATCACTCTATAAAAAAGATACCTGCAAGTGAATGTTTATTGCAGCATTGTTCACAATAGCAAGAACATGGAACCAACCATGCTGTCCATCAAAAGAGGACTGGATTTAAAAAAAATGGGGTGCATATACACGATGGAATACTATGCAGTCATAAAAAAGCACAAAATCATGAATTTTGCACCAACATGAATGAAGCTGGAGTCTATAATACTAAGTGACCTCTCACAGAAACAAAGATCTGAGTACCACATATTCTCACTCATATAGTGGAGCTTGATCTTCCAATGCACTATTATAAGAAAATGACTGACAGTGTTGGGAAACTATGGCGGGGAGATGGGACTAATGGTAGTAAACATCTGTCTGGAGACAGGGAGACACCAATTATCAACAAGGGTGCCTGAATAAAGTGTATTTGTATACCTAACACTTGAATGTACCCCACAATATCAAAATAAAAAATATAGATTATTTAAAAAAAAGAAAAAATATGGGAAAACATAAAGCTGGTTATTTGAAATGATAGACAAGACTGATAAACTCCTAGCCAGAATAATCAAGAAAGTTAGAAGACAAAACAAATAAACACAATCAAAAGTGCAAAAGATAATGGTACGGCAGACCCTAAAGACATACAAATTTTTATCAGAGTTTACAACACACACCTGTATGAAAGCAAACACCATGAACTAAATGAAATGGAGGACTTTTAGATATCACACATGTTCTTAAGGTTGAAACAAGAAGAATTTGAGAACCCAAATAGTCCAATAACAACCCGAGATATTGACTCTGTCTGAAGAAAACTATCTACAAAGAAAACTCCTGAATTACATGAATTTCCATCATAATTCTTCAATACATACAAGAAGGAGCTAATACCAATCCTGTTGAAAATGTACCCAGTAATCAAAAAAGACAGAATGCTCCCCAAATCATTTTATGGTGCAAACATCATACAGATGCTCAAACAGGGTGGAGATGCAGAGAAGAAAAAAAGACTACAGTACAATATCCCCAAGTAACATAGATGCAAAACTGTACAGCACGATTCTGGCATATTGGATCCAACAACACATTTCAGAAAACATCAACCATATCCAAGTACGCTTCATCCCCAGGATGCAGAGCTGGTTCAACATCCACAAGACCATAAATGTAATTAAATGCAACCACAAATGTAAAACAGGAGACATATGATTATAACATTGAATGTGGTAAAAGCCTTCAATGAAATCCGGCATTCCTTTTTGATAAATTCCCTTGAGCTTCTGGGCATAGAGGGAACATAAAATAGATAAACCCATAGGCAGCATATTGCTGTGTGGGCAGAAATTGTTAGAATTTCCCATAAAAACCAAAAGAAAACTGAGCTCCTCACTCTCATCCTTCCTGTTCAACATCGTGTTAGAAATCTTAGCTAGTCCAATGAGGAAATCAGGGTTATTAAAATAGGAAAAAAAAGTCAGATTATCCCTGTCTTTTGATGATATTTTCTTATACTTTGAAAATCCAAGAAACTCTGTCAAAAAAAAAATGCAACTACACTGATAAAAGACTTTGGCAAAGTCTCAAGGTAGAAAAAAACATGCTAAAGACAATCACAGTCTTGTACACTAACACAACCAAGCACAGATTCAAATTAAAAGCCCAATCCCATTCACAATAGTCAAAAATAAAGTGAAATTCTTCATCTTGCTATCTAACTATAGAAATGAAAGTACTTAAAAAAAACTGTGAAACACTGCTCAAATAAGTCTAATATAATTCAAAGAAATAAAAAAAATATTCCATGCTCATACATTCAAATAATTTTGCTAAGATGTCCTTCCTAGCAAAGGCAATCTACAGATTCATATTTATACCCATTAAATATCAACATCGCTCTTCTCTAATTTGGAAACAAAAATACAAAAGAAGCTGGGCTGGGTGGCTCAGCCTGTAATCCCGCGCCTTTGGGAGGCTGAGGTGAGTGGATTGCCTGAGCCCGTGGGTTTGAGACCCGACTGGGCAGGGAGACCTCATCTTACAATAAATCAAAAAATCAGCCGGGTGTGGTAGCGCATGCCTGCAATTCTGGCTACTTGGAAGGCTGAGGCGGAAGGATCGCCGAGCCCAGGAGGTCGAGGTTGCGGTGGCCGGGAGCGGCCACTGCACTCCAGTCTGGGCAACCGAGTGAGACTCCAACTCAAAAAAAAAAAAAAACTACAAAAGAAAACATAAATGACCGTGAAAAGACAATCACTAGCAAAAGAAACAAAGTGAAAGGTATCACAATTCTAACTTTACATTTTAATACCTCAACAATCAAAAAAATCTACTACTGGTACAAAACCAAGTATCTATAACAATGGAACAGAATAGAGATTCTGGAAGCAACACCTCAATTTCCCAACCAACTCCTCTTCCACAAATGTTGCAATGCTAACCACTGGGGAGAGGACAACCTATTTAGTGAATGGTCCTGAGAAAATTGGCTGACCTTATGTAGAAGAAGGAAACAGGACTCCTACCTGTCATCATACACAAAAATCAATTCTAAATGGATCAAAGACCTAAACATAGAAGCTCAAACGTTAGTAATCTTAGAATACAAAAGAGACACCTTTATCTAAATTGAAATAGGCAATCAACTCCTGATCAATGTCTTTGCCATAAGAGATAAGAATGACAATTGGGCCCTCATCAAACTGGAAAGCTTCTTCAAAGTAAAATAAACCATTAAGAGAGAGGGAACACAACCGACAGACATGGGAGAAATATTTGCCAATTTTGTATCTGACTAGGTCAAAAATTCAGAATCTGTAAGGAACACAAACATGCCTACAGGAAAAAAAAACCAAGAGCCCCATTAAAAACTGGGCAAAATACATTAATGGACACTTCTGAAAAGATGGCATACCATCTGTCAACAGACACATGAAAAAAATACTCATCCTCAACATAGTCACAGAACTGCAAATCAGTAACATATTGAGATAACACCATTTTTAGGTAAGGATGACTACAATTAATAAAACATGAAGTAACAGATACTGGTGAGGATGCTAAGTAAAGGGAACACTTATACACTGTTGGTGGGAATGCAAATTAATTCAAACTTTGTGAAGAACAGTGTAGTGATTTCAAAATGAACTAGAAATTGACTTTCAATATGACCCATCAATCCACCTTCTGGTCATATACCTGTAATAACTTAAATCACTTTATAGAAATGATACTTTCACATGCATGTTTATTGCAGTACTAATTGCAATAGCAAAAACATGGAATCAAATGTGCTGCCAATCAAAAGTACGCTGAATTTTTAAAATGTGGTACACATGCATGATTATATATAACATAGCCAATAAGAAGAACAAAATTGTGGACTTTGCAGCAAATTGGATATTTTGAGAGAATATAACATTCAGGGATTTGGCACAGAAATAAAGAACTGAGTAACACATGTTCTTGCTCGTAAGTGGACCTTGAAAATTTATCAAAATACCATAAGAAATGGATTTCCCTTAGCTGAAAAATGCCAGAGAGGGAAAAGGGGGTACACAACATCAATAAGACTGTCTCAGGTCAAACCGGGTGGTGTGGAGAGAAAGTGGAGGAGCGAACATGATCTTTAGGATGACTAATTGTATGTCTAATACTGACTTATAACCAATAATTTTTTTGGTCTGCTTATTTTTTTATTTATAAATATGTGGAGTACAATCCAGGGTTAGGTATACTAACATTGATTGTGCAGGTACCCTTGTTGATGAGGTATGCCCCTTCCTCCCCTAGCAGTTTCCCTCAACTGTCAATAACACCTCTTCTCTTCTCACAGTTCCCCCTCACTGCCTATCCCTTTCTTATTGTATGAAAATACTTGTTTAAGGTTAGCTTATCAGTGAAAACATATGGTACTCTCTTCTCTGTTTCCTTGATAGTTCACTAAGTTTGATCAACTCTAAGTTCATCCAAGTAGCTGCAAAGTTCATATGTTTGTCCTTCTTTATGGCTGAATAACATTCCATTGTGTATATATACCACATTTTTAAAATTCAGTCCAGCTTTGATTGCCAACATTATTGGTTCCACTTTTGCTATTTTGAGCAGAGCTGCAACAAATATACATGTGCAGTTATCTTTTTTGTAGAATGGTTTGAGTTCCTTCGTGTATATTCCCAATATTATCTCTTGCTTTGTTTCTTTGCTAAGGATCGCTTTGGTTATTGCTGGGCAATATGGAAGATCAATTTCTAGGTCTTTCAGAAATTGCCACCCTGTCTTACAAAGATATTGCAAGAGTTTGCTTTCCCATCAGCAGTGTAGAAGTGACTCTTTCTTTCCACATCCTCGGCAGCATCTGTTATTGTTTGTTTTATTAATGATGGGAATTCCTACTGGTGTTAGGTCAAATCTCAATGTGGTTTTAATTTGGACTTCTCTGATGTTGAGTGAGTCTCAGCACTTTTTTGTGTCTGTTGGCATCCTGTATATCTTCTTTTCAGAAGTGTATATTGAATGTCTCCTGCCCACTTTGTAAAGGGACTTTTTTTCCTTTTGGCATGCTTCAGTTCCTTGTCAATCCTACATTTTAGACTTTTCTCACATATACAGTAGACAAATACTTTTTCCCATTCTGTGGACTATTTTCCTGTTCTCTTAATGGTGTCTTTACCTATGCAGAAGTTTGTTTGTTGTCTTTCTTTCTTTCTTTCTTTCTTTCTTTCTTTCTTTCTTTCTTTCTTTCTTTCTTTCTTTCTGTCTTTCTTTCTGTCTTTCTTTCTTTCTTTCTTTCTTTTTTGAGTTGAAGTCTCACTCTGCTGCCCAGACTGGAGTGTAGTGGCCACTCCCAACCACTGCAGCCTCGACCTGCTGTGCTCCAGGGATCCTTCCGCCTCAGCTTTCCAAGTAACTGGAACTACAGGTGCATGCTACCATGTCTGGCTAGTTTTTGATTTATTGTAGAGATGAGGCCTCGCCAAATTGCCCAGGCATGTCTCAAATCTGCGGGCTCAGGCAATACACTCACCTCAGTCTCCCAAAGGTGCGGGATTACAGGCTGAGCCACCGAGCCTGGCTATCTTATTTCTTAAGGTATGGGCGTGTAGGGTTCTGAATAGGTACTGGTTGCCAGTTCCAATTTTCATTACAGTGTCCCCTATATTTTCCAAGATTCTTATAGTTTGAGGTTTTACATTTAGATTTTGATACATGTAGAGTTAATATTTGTAAATGGTGATAGGTAGAAGTCCTGCTTCAATCTTCTGCTTATGGTCAGCCAGTTTTCCCAGCACCATTTACTTAATATGGTCTCCACTCCCCAGTGGTTGTTGTTGGAGTCTTTGTCATATATGAGTTGGTTAAGGAATTGAGGATTTGACTCTGGAATGTCAATCCTATACTATTAGCCTATTTGACTGTTCTTGTACCAATACCATGCTGTTTTGATTACTGTAGCCCTATAGTGAAATTTGAAGTCTGGAAGTTTAGTACCTCTTGCTTTGTTTCTTTTGCTAATGATCATTTTGTTTATTTGTGGTTATTTATGGTTCCTTATGATTTCCTGTATTGATATTTCCAGGTCTGAGAAGAATGATGTTGGCAACTTAATGGTATTGCGTGTAATCTGTAGATTGTTTTAGGTAGGATGGACATCTTAACAATGTTGATTTCTTACTATCCGTCAGCATGGAGTATTTTTCCATTTGTTTGTGTCTTTTTGCATTTCTTTGAGCAGTGTTTGGTGATTCTCATTGTAAGGTTCTTTCACTTCTCTGATTAGACAGATGTCAAGGTATTTCTTTTTTTTGGTGGCTGTCCTAAATGGATTCATGCTTTTTATTTGGTTCTCTGCCTGCTTGTTATTGGTGTTTATGAATGCAACTGTCTTTTGTACATTTATTTTGTACCCTAGTACTTTGCCATAATCCTTTATCAGTGTCAGCAAGTGTTTGATAGATTCTCTTGGATTTTCAAAGTATAGGGATAATTTGACTTCCTCTTTTCCTTTTGGATACCATTGATTTCCTTCTCTTGTCTAATTGCCCGAGCTAGAGCTTCCAACACAATATTGAACAAGAGGTGTGGGAGTGGGCAGCCTTGTCTTGTTCCAGATTTCCGGGTAAACTTTTTCAGTGTCTGTCCATTTAGCAATATGTTAGCTGTGGGCTTATCCTAAATGGCACTTAATATTTTGAGTTATGTTCCTTCTATACCTAGGTGTTTGAGAGTTTTTATCAAGAAGTGATGTTCTCTTTTATCAAAACCTTTTCTGAAACTAGTGATGTGATCGTGTGGTTCTTGTTTTTATATCCACTGATGTATTCAATTACATTTATGGTCTTTCAAATGTTTAACCAGCCTGAATCATGGGGATGAAGCCTATTTGGTGATCCTGGATTTTATCAAAAGTTTCGTATGCATCTAGTAATATAATCATGTGGCTCTTGTTTCTATATCTCATGACACATTTAATTACATATATGGTCTTGCAAATATTGAACCAGGTCTGCATTCTGAGGGTGAAGACTACTTCGTCATAGTGAATGATGTTTGAGATGTGCTTGGGGATACAATTTGCCAAGAATCTTTTTGAGGATATTGGCATGATGTTCATAAGGGATATTGGCCTGTAATACTCTTTTTTTTTGATGGATCTTCACCCAGTTTGCCTATCAGTGTGATGTTAGCTTCATAAAATGATGCAAGAAGAATTGCATCATTCTCAATTGCCTTGAATACTTTCAATAGATTTAGTATCATCTCCTCTTGTATAATTTGTAGAATTCTACAGGAAAGCCATCCTGTCCAGGGCTATTAATTGTAGGTAGTTTTCTTATGAGAGAGTCAATTTTTTGGGTGGTCTTCAGTCTCTTTATTGTCTCAATAACTTCTTGTTTCATCTGGAAGAGGTGATGTGATGTCAGAAAATCCTCCATTTCATTTAGATTACCAAGTTTGTTTCCATATAGGTATACATAACAATCTCTGATAACCTTTTGTATTTGCTAGGAGTCAGTTGTGATTTGATCTTTATTTTGGATTGTGTTTATTTGAGATTTTTCTCTCTTTCTTGGTCATTCTTGCAAGGGGTTCATCAATCTTGTTAATAATTTCAAAGAACCAATTTTTTGTTTGTTGCTAATTTCTATGATATTTTTGTCTTCTATGTCAAGTATATTGGTAATTTGGTTTCTTCTGCTAAAGTTGGGGTTTTGGTGGTTTTCTCTTTCTAGCTCACTTAGGTGTTTTTGTTAGATTCCCAACTTGTGATCTTTCCGTTTTCTTGATGTGTGCTCATAGAGATATAAATTTCCCTTTTAGAACCAATATCTTTTAATTGAAAAATGGACTGCTCAAACGTAGTAGAAGGAGAATATTAACAGACCACCAAATTAGAAATGAACACAATAAACACTAGATCAGCAATACAAACTTTCAATAAAATTTGAAATGCATTTTAAATATAAAAAAATTGAAAAATTTTTGGTAGACGAAATAAAGAAAATGATTTTCATGTATCTTTTTGTGTAGAAAGTTTGGTGTTCCTCTTGGTATATTCTCAGAATGGGAACTATTGGGTCACAGGGACAGTCTATTTGTAGTTCTTTTAGAAATGACAACACTGTTTTCCATAGAGGTTCAACTAGTTTTATACCACAATGAATGTAGAAATATTCCCTTTTCTCTTCATCCTCATCATCGTTTTTTTAAAAATTAATGATGACCATACTGTATGTAGTTAGGTTGTATCACAATGTGGCATTGATTTGCATTTCTCTGATGATTGATGTGGTTGAGCATTTTTTCAAGTGTGTTTGCTGCTAATACGTTTTCTTCTGAGAATTTTTCATTCATACCTTTTGCTCTCTTTATAACAGTCATTTTTTCCTATTTGCACATTTGAGTTCCTTGAAGATCCCAGATATTAGACTTTTGTCAAATATACAGTTTTTAAAGTATAATTGCACGTGCATGTTCATTGCAGCACTATTCTCAACAGCAAAAACATGGGACCAAATGTGCTGGTCATTGAAAGTGGACTGGATTTTTTAAATGTGGTAAATATTCATGATGAAGTATTATGCAAGCATATAGAACTGCAAAATTATAAACTTCACAGTAAATTGGATGGGTTTACAGTCTATCATATATAGTGATCTAACAGATAAACAAATAACTGAATGCCACATGTTCTCATTCATAAGTGTGCCCTGAAAATCTTTTAGAATAGTATGAGAAATAAATTGTCAGTTAAAATTGTGAAT
>NW_007160827.1:0-8108 GCF_000164805.1 Carlito syrichta | reverse complement strand
TCTCTTCTGTGATGGGTTCCCCAGTTTCTTATTCTCCTCTGATTGGTGCCCCAGTGACTGACCCGCCTCTCTGCTGGGTGCCTAAGTGATTATCTTTCTGCTTTGAAGGGTACTTTATTGATTGGGGCTCCTCTGTGATTGGTGTCTCAATGACTGGCCCTTCTCCAAACTGGATACCTGACTGACAAACCCCTCTCCATGATACGTTTTCTAGTAACTGGGCTTTCTCAATAATTAGTCTTCCAGTGACTAGGCCTCCTCTGTGATAAGTTCCCATGTTACTGGCTATCCTGTGTATTGGGTGTCAAGTGACTTGACTCCCCTCTGTAATAGTTGACTCATTGACTGAGTCACATAAATGGATGCCTCATTTATTGGACCTCTTGTGATATGTGCCCCAGAAACTGGCCCTATATGAAAAACACCCTAGTGACTGATCTGCTTTAGTGATGGTTGCCCCAGTAAATGACCCTCTTCCATATCGGTTTCCTCAGTAACTGGCCCTCCTTTTTTGCTGTGTTTACCACTTACTGGGCCTCATCCACAATGGGTGCCCTAGAGACAGGTCCTCCTTTGTCATGGGTGTTCCAGTGACAGGGCATTCTTCATAACGTGTGCCCTTGTGACTCTGCCTTTTCTGTGATACATTCCCCAGTGACTGGCATTCATATATGATGGGTTTCTGGCTGAATAAACCTCCTCAGTGATGGGTATCACAATGATGGCATCCCTCTTAATGGGTGCCTAATTGAATGCCCTTCTCTGTGATTGGTACCACAATGACTGTTCATCTTCTGTGATATGTGCTGCAGTGACTAGCCCTCTTTTATGCAGTGTGTTCCATTGCCTGTCCCTCCTCTGTAATGAGTTCCTCCGTGACTGGCTTTTCTCTGTGATGGGTGCCCCAGTGGTTGGACCCCCTCTCTGATAATGCCCCAGTGACTGCTACTCTTCCAAAATGGTTACCCCACTGACTATCCATCCTGTGTGATGGGTGTACCACTTTCTGTGCCTCCTTAATAATGAATGCCCCAGTGACTAGCCTTCTTTTTGAAGGGATTTCTCATGACTGGATATCCTGTATGATGGGTTCCCTCAGTAACTGTCCTTCTGTAATTGGAGTCCCAGTGATTAGCACTTCTTCATGATTTGTGCCCTAGTGACTGACCGTCCTCTGTGACGGGTGGCACAATGGCAAATCCTCTTTGTGATGGGTGTCCCAGTGACTAACCCTCCTCCTTGTTGTGGAATTTGTGGTTGGCCCTCCTCTGTAATGGGTGCCACGATGACTGGCCCTGCTCTGTGATGAGTGCTCCAGTGATTGACTTTCTCTGTGACAGTTCCTCAGTGGCTAAGCCTCCTCAATATTGGCTCCCCAGTAATTAACCATCCTTCAATATGCTTGTCCCAGTTACTGTTCTATTCTGCAATTCTTGCCCAGTTATTGACTTCCTTCATAATGGTTTCCCCAGTGAGTAGCTGTCCTCCGTGATGGGTGTCCAATTTAGCGGGCCTCTCTTCCATAATGGGTACCCCAGTGACAGACTTTCCTCTGTGATGGTTGCCATTTAGACTTGACCTCCTATGCAATTTGTGGCACAATCACTGGGCCTCCCCTGTTATTGGGGCCTAACTGACAGTCCTTCATATATGACAGGTGCCCCAGAGAAGCCCTCCGCTGTGTTGGGTGTTCCAATACCTGGGCATCCTCCACAATTGGTGCACTAGTGACTAGTCCTACTCTGTGATGGGTGCTCCAGTGACTGACTCCCTTCCTGATGGATGTCCCAGTCACCGGCTCTCCTCTCCGACAGATGCTCTAGTGATTAGGTCTCTTCTATAATGGTTGCTCAATGACTAGCCCTCCTCTGTGAGGAGTGATCCGTGACTGATTCTCCTCTGTAATGGGAACCATATTGATTTTTTTCTCACTCTGTCATGGCTACTTCAGTTACTGAACTTCTTTGATTGATGCCCCACTGAATAAGTCCCTCCTAATGGATGCCCAGTGGCATTGGCATACCTCTGTGATGGATTCTTAATGAATGGCCTTTGTCTATGATGTATGCTTCAATTACTGTTTTTCTTTTGTGATAGATACTCCAGTGACTGGCTCTACTCTGTGATGGGTACCCAGTGAAAGGCCTTCCTCCATGATGTTTGTCCCAGAGATTTGATCTCCTCTCTGATGAACACAACACTATGTAGACTCCTGTGTTTTGATGTCCCAGTGCCTGGCACTCTTTTGTGATGAGAATTTCAGTGACTTTCCTTCCTCTGTGATGGGTGCCTCGGGGACTGTCTCACCTCAGTGATCAGTGCTCCTGTGACTCGGCCTCCTCCATATTGGTGCACCAGTGACTGCACTTCCTATATTATGAGTGCCCAGTGACTGTGTCTCCATTGTGATTGGTGCCTGCGACTTGCCCTCCTCAATAATGGTTGACCCAATGGCAAGCTATCTTTTCTGATGGTGTCCCACTTACTTGGCTTCCTGCATAATGGATGCTCCATTGACTGTCCCTCCATTGTGATGAGTGTCCCAGTGACTGTGCCTCTTCCTTAATGTATGACCCAGTGATTGTTCCTTCCCTATGATTGGTCCCTCAGTGATTGGTTTTCTTATACCATAGTGCGCTAGTGACTAGTCTTCTTCTGCATTGGGTGTCAAAGAGATTTGGTCTCCTTCATAATCAGTGCCCAAGTTTTGGGCCTCCACTGTGATTGACAACCTACTTACTTGTCTTCTCTGTGATGGGTGCCACATGAATAATCCTCTTCTGTGATGAGTGTCCAAGTAACAGGGCCTTCTCCAAAATGGGTGCCCCAATGACTAGCCCTCCTCTCTGGTGTGTGCCTCCGGGTCTGGGTCTCCTCCATTATGGGTGCCCAAGTCATTGGCCCTCCTCTGTGGTGGGTGACCTAGTGACTTGCTTTCCTCCATTATAAGTGCTAAATTAACTGGGCCTTCTCTGTGATTAGTGTCCCAGTGATAGGCCCTCCTACAAATTGAGTACCCTAGTCAGTAACACTATTTTGTGATGGGTGTCTCAGGAAATATCCTCCTCTCTAATTAGTCTCCCAGTAATTAGTCCTTCTTTGTGCTGGGTGTCCCAGTGACTGATTTCCTTTTGTGGTGTGTGTCCAAGAACTGGCTCTCCTCTGTGATACATGCCTTAGTGCCGGAATCTCCTCTCTAATGTTTGTCCCAGTGACTGTCCCTCCATTGTGTAAAATGCCCCAGTGACTGTCCTTCCTCTGTAATGGGTACCCCAGTGATTAGCTACTATCTTTGATTTCTGCTCCAGTGAATAGTTGACCTACATCATGAGTGCATCAGCAACTAGCTGTCCTCCATTATGGGTGCCCCAGTGATTGTGCCTCCTCATTGTTTTGTGCCCAGTGTCTGGCCTTTCTCCCTAATGAGTGTGCAAGTAACTGTCCTTCTTCTGTGAAGGATGCCTCAGTAACTGGGCCTCCTCTATAATGTTTCCCGGGTGGCAAGGCTTTCTTTGGCTCTTCACAACCATCCTCCTCACTGATGGATGACAGATCATCCCTAGTGATGGTTTTCCCTGTAATAGGCTCTCCTCCATAATGGGTGGCTCAGTGACTGCCCCAATCTGTATTTGTTGCCTAATTGACTGGCCCACCTTTGTGAACAATGCCCCACTTTCTGACTCTTCTCTGTGATGTTTGTCTCAGTGACTGACTCTCTTCTGTGATAGATACACCTGTGATTAGTCTTCTGGGATGGGTGCACCAGTGTCTGGCCTTCCTCAAAAGCAGATGCTCTGGAGCCTGGATGTCCTCTGCAATGAGATTCTCCATGACTTGGGTCTCTCCAAAATGATTGCCCCTATAATAAGGCTACCTCTGTGATGGGTGTTCCAATGACTGGCTCTCTTCCAAAATAGGTGACCCAGTGACTTGTGATCATCTGTGAAGTGTCCTATGGTGACTGGCCTTCCACAGTGTTGAATGATCCAGTCATTGGCTGTCCTCCATATTGGATCACTGGGACTGGCTCTTCTCTGTTTAGGATGCCTCAAATATCTAACCCTCCTCTGTGATGGGTGCCCCACAGACTGGTCATTCTAGGAAATAGCTCCCTCAGACACGCTGACATTTGCTATGGATGCCCCAGTTACTGGACTTCTGTGATTGGTGTCCTAGGGTCTAGCCCTCCTCTCTGAGTGCTTCCATTACTGGGCCTCTTTTCTGATGGTTGTTCCATTGATTGACCCTCCTCTGTGATCACTGCCCCAGTGACTGATCCTCCTTCTAATGGATGCATCAGTGAATAACCCTCCTCTGTGATAGGTGTCTCAGTAACTAGCTTCCCCGCTTATAGGATGTCTCCATGACTGGCTTTTCTCTGTGATGCACCCAACTGATTGGTCCTCCTCTGTAATGGGTTCCTCAGTGACTGATTATCTTCCTAATGGGTGCCCCAGCAACTGCCCCTTTTCTGTGAAGGGTGCTAGAATGACTGGAGACTCCTCTGTGATAGATGTCCCAGTGATTATCCCTCCAATGTGATTCATACCATATTGACAATGGCACCTCTGTGATGGTGCCCTAGATGCTGGCCTTTCTCTGTTTTCTGAGGCCCAAAGGCTCAGCCCATCCTAATGGGTGACTGGCAGTCCACTGTGATAGTTACATCAGTGACTGGCCCTCGTCTGTGATGTTTGCCTCATTGGCTGGATCTATTTTGTTATGGGTGCTCTAGTGACTAGTTCTCTTCTATGATGGGTATCCCAGTGCCTGGCTCTCCTCTGTTATGGTTATCCGATGGCCATCCTAACTCTGGGACATCTGTTCCATGAGCTCACATGCGTCTTTGCCATGGGGCAAGAGGGTGGAGGCAGAACTTCTGGAATGCA
Source organism: Carlito syrichta (assembly GCF_000164805.1). Lineage (NCBI taxonomy): Eukaryota > Metazoa > Chordata > Mammalia > Primates > Tarsiidae > Carlito > Carlito syrichta. The sequence goes on along the minus strand of NW_007160827.1, from coordinate 3,219 downwards.
TGGTCAAAGGTGCTGGATGGATGTGTCCAGTGGCCAACTTTGAAACTTCCTGCAAACAACAGGCCAGAAAGTGCCTTGTCCTCTCCCATCCCTATGGGTGACTCCTCCCGCTGGGTGGCAGGATTGCTGGTGGTGGTGGTGGTGGTGGTGATTATTATTATTTGGAGTCAGAAACATGCTCTGTCGACCGGGCTAGAGAACAGGGGCATACTCACGGCCACCTTGTACTCCACCTGCCTGGCTCAGGCAATCCTCCTGCCTTGGCCCCCTGAGTGGCTGGAACCACAGGCCTGTGCCACTACGTCAGGTTAATGTTGGATTTATTTTTGATGGCTGAGACAATGTCTTGCCCAGTGTCCTTGGCTGGTCTGGTACCCACAGGTTAAGTCCTTCCACTCACTTTGGCCTCTGAAGGGCCAGGATGCCTGCCTGAGCCCCTGAGCCTGGCCTGTGGTTGTGGTGGTGGTTGTTGGTATTATTATTCTGAGTCAGAGTTCTGCTCTATTGCCCAGGATAGAGCAAATGGGCCCAAGTTCAGCCAGCATGGCCTCCACTGGCTGGGCTCTGACTATCTTCCTACCGTGGCATTCTGGGTGTCCAGAACGACAGGCATGTGCCAACACACTTGGCTCATTTTTTTTTTGAATTGGAGTCTCACTCTTTCTCCCAGACTGGAGTGCAGTGGCTGCTCCTGGCCACCGCAGCCTCAACCTGCTGGGCTCCGGCGATCTTTCTGCCTCAGCCTTCTGAGTAGCCAGAATTACAGGCATGCACTACCACACCCAGCTGATTTTTTGACTTATTGTAGAGGTGAGGTCTCGCTGCCCAGGAGGGTCTCGAACCCATGGGCTCAGGCAATGCACTCACCTCAGCCTCCCAAAGGCGTGGGATTACAGGCTGAGCCACCGAGCCTGGCTTCACACTTGGCTCGTTTTGTTGGTTTCTTGTAGAGATGTCATCTCGCCAAAGTCCTGGGCTGGTCTCAAACACGGGGACTCAAGCCATCCTCACATCCTGGCCTCCCAAAGAGCCAGAGTGATAGACGTGAACCCCTGTGCCCAGGCTTCACACTCTTCTTGGGGCACCACCGTGAGGCACACTCCCTTTTGACAACCCCCGACTCTGGAGAGAGCAGCCAGAATCACCAGCTGAGCGTGCCCCAGGGGAGTGCCTGGCACAAGGGGGTGTCTTTGCCAGGCTGCCCACCCCTCCACCAGCCTTGATCCCTAGGGTAGACCCACTTGCTCCTCCCAAGGGCAGCCTTGGGAAAAGGGAGGGTGTGATTCTCAAACCATCATGGGGGGCCAGCCGTCAAGTCAAGCCTGTCTCCTCAGCACTCAGGGAGGCCAAGACAGGAAGATGGCCAGAGCCTGGAGCTGAGACCAGGCTGGGCACCATAGCAAGCCCCACCTCAACAGCAAGGCAAACCCAGAAAAACTAGGGTGAAGGTGGGTTACGGCAGGAAGATCTCCTCAGGCCCAGAGTTTAAGAACAGGCAGGAAGTCAAGAATGTTGACCAAATGAAAGCCTGCTATCACAGATTTTGAGAGGAAGGCCCAAGTTGGGCAGTTTGAGAGCAACCAGGGGTACCTACTGAGCAAACAAAAGAAGAGAGAGAGAGAAAGAAAGAACACAAGAAAGAAAAAGAAAGAAAGATAATCTAAGTCAGCAAAGGAATCCATTCTCCTGCACAACTTCTGGCTCAGTCCTTCCCCCCACCACCCTGACACAAGAGTGTTTCCCAAGCTCAGCACCTTCCAGCCCCAACCCCCCATAAATGGCTACTCCCACCTTGGTGCAGGAGCTACCAAGGTTCCCCAGCTGGGTTAATGCTGGCTTTCCTATCCGGGGTGAGAAATGTGCCTGAGGCAGGTCAGCCCTCCAATTTGGCAATGAGGACCTAATGCTAAGAAAGGCTGGGGACACATCCCTCACCTGGGGACATTTCTTCCCCCAGTTCCAATTTTTCTGACTCTAAAGCCAGTCGCCCTTTGAACACACCATGCGCAGTTGATAATCTGTGTATGATTTTCATGTTTTGGGGGACAGGGGCTGGCTCTGTGGTCCAGGCTGTGGTCCGGGGACATGGCCGTTGTTCGCTGTCAACCTCGAAATCACAGGCTACAGTGATCCTCCCACCTCAGCCTCTGGAGTGGCCAGGATGATGGGCACCATGAGCCCAGACACCCTATTTGGATGGGTGTGGAGACAGGTTCTCCCTGCATGGCCTGTACTGGCCTTGAGTTCCTGGTCTACAGTAATCCTCCTGATTTGGACTCCCAGAGCACTGGAATTCCAGATTTGGGCTGCCACACCTGGCCTTCTGATTTGTGTTAGACAAAGTATCAAGGCCAGGTTAGAGGGCTCAACCTCATCATCCCCACACTTTGGGAGGCCGAGACTAGCAGCTGGCCAGAGCATGTGTGTTTGAGATGCACCTGGGCAACTCACCGAGGCCTTGCATCTACCCTACATCCCAAATTAGCAAGGAATGGAGGCACATGCCTGTCATTCTGGCTCCTCAGTTAGCCAGTGGGGGAAGGCTCACCAGATCCCGGCAGGCAGAGGCTGCAGTGGCCAGGAGCGAGCCACTGCCCTCCAGTCTTGGTGACAGAGTGGGACTCCAACTCAAAAAAAGGAGAGAAAAGAAGAGCATCCATTTGTGTATAGAGTTGGGATCATAGTGAACAGACAGAGATTATTGGGGAAGGACACCACAATCTTGGGTGTAGAGTTCCCAAAAGACAGTGGATAGGCAGATATTTGGGCTGTGGCTTTGGGAGGCCGAGGCAGGGAACTACTGTATCCTGGGAGTTTGAGACCAAACTGGGCCACGTAGCGAGAATTCATTGCTCCCTGGAAGACAAAAACTTGAGTCCCTCCTGGTGGCGCACATGATCACAGTAACACAGGATGCAGTAGCGCCTGTCCCAGAATGTACCTTTGCATCGTCCCATCGATAGCTCTTGTGAGTCTGGGCCAGGCATCATGGCTCACGGCCATCCACCCCATGCCCAGGGAGGCTGAAGCAGAAGGCTGCCTGAGTCCCAGGTTGGGAGACCATCTCGGGCGATGTGGACAGTCCATGTCTTGGTGAGATGTTCCCAAAATAAAGTCAGGCATGCTGGCCCCCAGAGTCCCACCTGCTCGGGGGCTGAGGCAGGAAGACCGCTTGTGCCCTTTTGGTCAAGACCCTGGGAGCCACAATAGTGCCGCTGC
>NW_007160826.1:6002-16410 GCF_000164805.1 Carlito syrichta | reverse complement strand
TCCCAGTCATTGAGTTCATCCCTAAAACCTGAGGGTCCTGAGAATTTAAACATGTCAATTCAATCTTTTTTGCATTATTAATCAATGAAAAGTGGGTACTCTTTAAAGATTAGAAAATAAAAAGTCAGAAAGATTCAAATCATGACTGTATGGTGAATGCCATCATCCAAACCATCTTTTTTAAAATTTTATTTTAGAGATGTGGGATACAAGTCAGGATTGGATAAATAAGTGGTCTAGGTACAGGTAAAGTTTGGGCTTCCCATCGCTTCTCACTTCTCCTGGATTAGGATCAGGAACCCATATGTATTTTATGTGCCCCCATCCCCACCCTACCGGCAGTGTCCCACTACTGCCAATCCCTTTCTTGTAGTATTATGACAGGTGTTTTGGGTCTACTTATGAGTGAGAACATGGGGTACTCAGTTCTTTGTTTCTGTAATAGGTCACTGAGTACAATAGACTCCAAATCAGTCCAAGTTGCCACAAAGTCCATAGTTGTTTTTCTTATTTATGGTTGCATAATATTACATCATGTATATGTACCACATTTTATTTTGTCCAGTCCAGTTTCAATAGGCAGCATGGTTGCTTCCATATTTTTGGTAGTGTGAATAGTACTTCCATAAACACGTGTGCACAGGTATCTTTTTTGTAGAATGATTTGAGTTCCTCCAGGTATATACCCAGAAAGGGGACTGCTGGGTCATATGGAAGGTTAATTTTTAGATCTTTTAGAAATTGCCACACTGTTTTCCACAGAGGTTAAACTAGTTGGCACTCCCACCAACAGCGTAGAAATGTTCCTGTTTCTCTGCATCCTCACTAGCATCTGCTGTTTTGTGTTTTATTAATGATAGCCATTCTTAGTGGAGTTGGGTGGTATCTTAGTGTGGTTTTGATTTGCATTTCTCTGATGTTAGTGAGGCTGACATTGCCCTCATTTGATGAGAGGAATTAGCAGAAACATGCATTATCGTGGTGGAGAAGGACTCTCTAGTGAAGCTTTCCTAGAAGTTTTTTCTGCTAAAGCTTTGGATAACTTTCTCAAAACACTCTCATAGTAAGCAGATGTTTTAGTTATTTGGTCCTTCAGAAAGTCAACAGGGAAAATTCCTTAAGAATCCCAAAAAACTGTTTCCAGACCTTTGCTTTTGAATGCTCTGCTTTCACTTTGATTGGACCACTTCCACTTCTTGGTAGCCATTGCTTTGACAGTCATTTGTCTTCAAGATGATACTGGGAAAGCCACGTTTCATCTCCTGTTTCAATTCTTCAACAAATACTTCAAGATCTTGATCTCATTTGTTTAAAATTTCCTTTGAAAGTTCTGCTCTTGCCTAAAGTGATTTGGGCACAAAGGTTTTGGCACCCATTGAATTAGAAGTTTGTTTAACTTTAATTTTTCCATCCAAATTGTGTAAGCTGAACCAATTGAAATGTCTATGGTGTTGGCTATTGTTTGTACTGTTAATCATCATTCCTCCTCATTTAGGGCATGACCGAGATTAAGTTTTTTTCTTTCAAATTGATGTGGATGGTTTGCTGCTGCAGACTTCATTCTTAATATCATCTTATCCCTTCATAAAATGAGTTATGCATTTGTACATTGCTGATTTCCTTGAGGCATTGTTCCTATAAACTTTCCCTAAAGCATGAAAAATGTTGCCATTCTTTCACACAGGCTTTATCATAAATTTTATATTTATTCTTGTGTCAATCTTAGTAGAATTCATGTTATTCTGATGGGGCCATCATATACTTCTAAGGGCCTCAGACTAGATCCTATACAGACATATAATAAAAAGCTAGTACAAATTTACTGAGGTACCAAAAAATTTTGAAATTCATACATAGTTTTTCCATAATATGAATTTTCCATGAACTTTTTGAAATTTCCTCAGAGCAATGACAATTTTCAATAAATGTGAATTGAGGACAATAGAGTGACCAAACACACTATTTCTTCAGACACTGAGAATTCATTCCAACTTTCCCTCCAAAGTATCAATCTTTCTCCTCCACTGAAAAAAATAAACCTGTGCTTGAACACTTCTAGTGAAATGCATAACTATATACCATAAATGTGCTCATTTCTTTAGACCCAAAGCATTTTTACTTCTCTCCAAAATCTTCTCCTTAGTGCTAATCTGGCAAGCCTCACAGGTGGCCAATGGGGAGGATAATAAGTCTTTATAGCTACTAAAAGCCTTGATGACTTGGATAAGAATTGGCATAATACAGACCTCTTTCATTCTTCTTTGTGAGTGGACATTCAATAACTGAGGAAGGAAGGGGAATTTTTTGAAAGAAATAAAATATTTGTAAAAACTAACAGTGAATATTAAGAGCGTACTTTATTGGCTTTTTTTTCCTACATGGGATGGCATTGGATATAGTTAGACTCAAGATCCCTGGTACAAGGCTGAATACAGATTAAGGAAGATGAGACGTGATACCTTTTGCTTGAAATCTAAAGAATTAAAAGGGGTCAAAGGGTGGTGGGTAAAGTCAGAGAAAATGAAACAAGGAGCAGTCATCTTACTTCCTACTCTAGGCACTAGAACAGGAAAAATAATTTTATAGAACATAAAGAGAACAGGAAAGAGAATTTTATAGAACAGTAAAGAGAATTTTGAAGTTTTAAAGAGAATTCTGAAGTTTCTAGCACAATATAGCTTAGTAAGGGGGAAAGTTCTTCCCAGGAAGAGAGAATATTCACATTCTTCCGGCAGTCATACCACGTAATCCCTGAAAGAACTCAACCTAATGGTGAATGGGTGAATAGATCACACCTAACCTGAAAAGGAAAACCATATTTCATTATTGAATAATTGCAATTGCTAAAGTTTCACACTGAGTCTTAATCTTCCCCATAATGCACTATTGACAGTTATTGAAGAAAATATATTATGCATATATATCTATGTAGGTATAGGCATAGGTAATATATGTATATGTTCTGTAATATATGTAAATATGCATGCATATGTATGCTAACCTATATGCTACGTGATGAAAAGAAGGATCCAAGACAAAGAAATATATGTAAGTGTATCTGGATTCTTGAGTCCAGAAATTATTTGTGTAGATAAAAAAATTACATATGAATATATCAAATCATGAAACCCTAATAAAGTTTCCAGGTAGTGATGATAGTAAGTGAAATAAGAGTTGATATTAAAGTATGATCATTTCAAATGATTTGTGAAGGCCTTGTGGAGGATATCTAAAGACTGGTAACAAATTTGAAGGGAAAAAATGGTAAAAGGGCACAGGATTGACATGAGAAAAGATGTAGAGGCAGGTAAGTGAACACTCCCTTGCAGATTGGTGAATAACATTAGTTGCCTGAGAGTCAGACCTAAGTTACACTTCGTATAAATCAATGAGAGGACTTCTTGACCTAATCTGAACCTTACCTTGCAGCTGGAAGTAAAGACTCACTAGAGATTTCGAACTGGGAAAAGTTGGATAATATCAAACAGCTGAAAATACAAAACAACAATCAGTTTTGGGCTTACCCAATGGGTACAGAGAACTGAGGGATTAATTCAGGTGTGACAGACTGCATATTTTCTGTGGCCTCTGAAGTATACCCAATGTTTCTCAGGCACAGCCCTTCACAAACAGTGCAGGTGTGTATCCAAGCTCCAGCCATAAGAAGGAGCTCTTTGTTCTCAAGTTGTTAACAGAAAAGAAAACTGTGAATACTTAAAACAATTAATAAGGGGGATAGCTAATTCCCAAATTAGGCAACACTATGCTGGTAAAAAAAAATTATTAAAATACTCCTGTTCAGATTTTGAGATAATTAATCAAGAGGATATCATCTCTTTCCTTTGTGGTTAAAAGCACAGACTTCAGAGTCAGATCATGTAGGTTTGAATCCCACCTCTGCTACTTACTGGCTGTGTAACCTTGGGTAAATTTCCCAACCTCTCTGGGCCTCATTTCCAATTTGTAAGATGGGAATGATTATAGTATATACCGTATGGATATGCCATAAGAACTAAGTCAGTTGATATTTGTGACTTAGAGTGTGCTATCTAAATATTGGTTAATAATAAATAACAAAAAATATAGAAAAAAGCAGAATTATCCCAAGTATTAATGTGCCATAGGGGTTTGTTTAACCCAGTAAGGAGATACGGATATTTAAAGGATTTTGGAGCATTTATTAGAGCAGCGTATCTCATGGGTGGGTGGGGAAAGGGATGCAGATTTTGCCCCCTAGGGACATTTGACAATGTTCTGGAGATACTTCTTGTTATCACAGCTGTGGGGTGGAAAGATAGAAAGAAGGAGGTGCTACTGCCATCTAGTGGGCAGAGACTAGGGGTGCTTCTAAACATCCTACAGTACACAGGACAGCGTCCACATAATAAGGAATTACTCTGCCCGAAGTGTTGATAGTGCCAAGGTCTAGAAACCCTGGGTTGTAATATGTGCATGGTGCTGTTCATTATAAACAAGAAGTCATCATAAAATTGGCACAGCAGAGTGGGAACAAAAAGAAGATCCTGAATCGATCCTCTAATGCAGGCGTCCCTAAGCCCCCGGGCTGTGGACCGGTATGGGTCCATTGCCTGTTAGGTTCCAGACCGCCCAGCAGAGGTGAGCAGCGGGTGGGTGGGGTCTACTTTCTGGCAGATCAGCAGTGGCATTAGGTTCTCATAGGAGCCCAAACCCCACTGTATATCTAGCATGGGAGGTATGAAGGTAGCACGCGCCTTATGAGAATCTAATCTAATACCCAATGACCCCCTCCCCAACCCCCGGTCTGTGGAAAAATTGCCTTCCATGAAACCGGTCCCTGGTGCCAAAGAGGTTGGGGATCGCTGCTCTAATGCACCTCACATAGTCTCTGCAGTCCTCTGCTAAGCCATTTTTTCAACTGTGGCCACGGATTAAGGTTTCCTGTTGTAAGCTTTCAATCATGATAGGGTAAATGAGGAGTGAACATTGGGGAAATGTTTTCACAATTCAGTCCAGCTCCACAACGGAGCATCATCAATATATTCATCTTTGTGCTGAATGGAATATGTTGTAGAGAAGAAATGGAATCTGGTCCCTCAGGGAACATTCCCTTTAGTTGAGGAACCAAGGACCACCTACACTTATTAGGGAGCCTCACACAACTGTGTGTGACTGAGACTGAGAACACGGCTTGAGACCACAAGTTGGCCCTGTCTGGTCGTGGAAGGGAGAAATTAGCATATCTATAGATATTATGCAGGCTTAGCCGAGGTCTGAAGTCCAAGTTAAGCTTGAGACAAAAACAGTATTTTGATAGATGAAGAGAAGGTGTTCTCTTGAATGGCACTTGATTAGCAAAAGTGTGTTGGTGGGAATATTCTTGTGTCCAGAAGACAGCGAGGAATTCTCCCTGGAGGGACTCTTTCCGAGGCTGGAAGTGAGGGGAGGCTTGATGAAAACATAAAACACTTTTAAATAAAGATGGAGCCAGTGAAGGGGTTCTGATCCCTCCTGGAAAGTTATGGGAAAATATACATTCGAGTTCTCTATGCATGGAAACAACAAAAAGAAAAGATATTCAAAATGTCTGGACTGTATCCACATGAAGGTAGACATCAGTGGGAAAAGAATAGAAATGAATTCTGCTTTCTGTCCTTGCTATGAGGTGAGGAGAGGGGCCTTCTTCCCTGGAGACCAATGCACGAAGCACAAGCTGCTAAATCAGTTGTGCTTCGTGGGAAAGGTGTTGTTTGACTTAACAACAGTTTTAAGTTTGTACACATTTGCATGCTGAGATGTGCCATTTACAAACACCACCACAAGGCCAGCCTTTAGCTTGGGGTGGGTATGCATGTTTACTTAGCTATCTGGGTTTCCTTTTTGTGTGTGTGGTTACTAAATTATACACGTAAATCAATATGTATCTTGAATTTACATACCAAATGCAAATGGTGTGACTGTTACTTTTTCTCCTGTTCCATATTTTCTCTGTGCAGAATGAATACTTTATGCACCTTCACTGAATCACTCTGGGCCTTTGTCTTTCCTGCTTCTCAGAAAAGCATCATGGAGGAAGTGGGAAGAGGAGTTCTGCAGAACTTTCCAAACAGCCAAGTAGTGAGGCCTCACAACATATAGGGCAATAGTAGTTCAAAATTGCACAGTAATGTAAACTGAGGAAACATGGTTGACCTCAGACAATAGGGGGTGATGGCAGCTGCTGCTAACTGGAGAATGGGTGCCTCACTTAAAAAAAAACCCCTCAATTTCAGTTTGATCCTTTTTCTAAAACTCATTGCATTTTTTTTTTTTTTTGGCCAGTTCAATATTTTCCCATTAAGAGCTATCAAATTCAATCAAGGTACTAAATTTGCATGGTTCAACTTTCCTGAAATTCAGGGGTTTACTCCCTTCTCAATGAACTTTGCTAACTACATGCATAGAGTTGTCATTCAACCTTAGTTACATTGAGCGTCTGCATTTCAAGTCATTCATATCTAAGACAGGAGCAATATGATCTTAATCATTTCCAAATGGAAACAAAGTTCTCTTTGACAGCTGTGCTGTGTCAGTAACATAGATATTCCCACCATCCCATACAAATGGTGCAAAGAGTCCTATCCCTCTCACTCTGACCTTTCCTCACTTCCTACCTACTGAAGGCATTCTTTGGGAATCCGAGTATATCTGAAGCGCAATGGCTAGTTTCAAAAACCAAAATATTTCAAAATTCCCACCACTTCTTTCAAGAGTGAGAGTTAATGCTCAGAATACCCTAAAATAACTTAAGCTGTGTTTATTTAATGTACTTCCTCCATACCCACATATACATACATCACTTTTGTGTGCGTGTGTCAGGAGAGAAAGCAAACCGATGTATACTGTAATGAAACCACTAATAAGCTGATGCTATCTTCTGACCTCTTTAAAATGCTGTTCTCTTCCTGTTTTGCATTTGTTGGGTTATAATTTTAAATTACCTATGCATCTCAGCTCTGGTCCTTACCCTCCTCTCCGGTTCTTTCCTCTCTTTTTTCCTTTCTCTCTGTAGTCCAAGAATCACATTCTTAAGAATTGATAGATTCACACTTTTATATGCACACACATACGGACATGTGGACAAAGACCACACTTTGGGACAAGGTGATTTGAAATTTCAGGTTGAAAGGGTATGTGTTTGTGCCCAAATTGATCTTCTGGCTCATACATTCATTATGTTTCTTCTATGTTCTGGACTTCAATTCTCTGACATTCAGCATTCCTTGTTTGCTAGGAAGTCTATTTCTTAAAAGGTGTTTTTGTCTTGTTTTGTCTTTTTTGTTTGTTTGTTTGTCAGCTTATATGTTTGTTTTAGGATAAACTTCAATGTCTTTAATGAGGGTACATGGATGCAGCTTTCTAATTTGGCAAGAGGAAGAGTTGATGCTGGGTTGAGGAGAGTGATGTTTGATGAATAGAGTGATTATATGTCCAGCTTTGCCAGAAAAAAAGTTGGTTTTCCATTGTTGTCCATTATTATTAGTAGTAGCACCCTTTTTACTCTCAGTAGTTTCTTGGCTTGGGTCATAAATTATATGGCTCTTATTTTTTGCCCCACACCTATGCAGTGTGTAATTACAGTTACTGATGAAATGTGTTTGCACAAAGATAAAGACACTCTAGATTTTCATTAGAGAGGGAAAAACCAACTGATCCTCCTTGTGGAGTAAGTCAGCAGCTCCCATGCTCAATACCTAACAGCTACCCATGTGAGGCTACACTTTACCCCCACATACACATTTATCTGCATGTTTAATCATCTCCTGGGTACCCAGGTTCTTCCTGCTGGCCCCTGACTTTCCTACTAAGTCTCCAACTTTGGTACTTTTAACCACAGTCTACTAGAATGTAGTTGACCAGACTCAAACAATGGTAAGAGACATTTCCAAATTCAGAATTCTAGTAATTGACAAAATGAAGGTTAGGACCCAAGTCCCTATACCTTGGGTATAGTCATCGTTTCATCCCCTTCTCAGTGTTAAATCTTAGGTGAGTTCTCTTAGGTTGTAACTCACTAAATTGTGGCTTCTGGATTTGAACTGGCTCATTCCTCTTCTCCATTGTGTCTGCCTAATAGTGAGCTAAGGGCCCTGCTGTATCAGGCCCTCAGTCTGAGGTGTGTGGGTGGGACTGTAGGGTCTGGGGTGTGATTGTGCAACTCTCATTCAGTGGGAGTCAGAAGGCAGAAAGGGACTGCCGTGATGCACAGAAAATTTACTCCAAGGCCCAACTCACACCTCCTCCACACCTCTGATCATTCCATCCTCAGGAAACTAACCCTCCACTAAAACTACTCTTGGTCTATAGCTGTCATTTGGCAGCAAGCACAAGGTCCCATAACATCTCTCATCTTTAGTCATTTTTACCTGTTAATGAGGCTTCCTTGAGTTCTCCTGAGTTCAAAAGCAGGGACAGGGTCATCCTTTCAGCACTTATCAAAGAGCTGGACATGCAGAAGCTGCTTAATGAATTTTGACTGATGACTGCTCTTAACCAGTGGGATGAAACTTTAAAGTTGCACACTTGAGTAAACACCTAATAGCGTCAATAGAGTGGCAGTCCCACCTAAGTCAGCTTCTCAGCCATTAAGTGTGTAAAGTATCATTTGAGCAATTAGCATGGTGGAGTTTATCAGATATGAGAGATAGAAAAGGTTTGCTGATTGTTTAACTCAAATGTTTTGCTTTACAGCTGAAAAATAGACTGATGTGAAGTGACTCGCTCAAGGTCACACCACAAGTTAGTAGCAGAATTGGATCCTAGAATGCACACTGAGGTCCCCTCCTCTCCTGTCAGCTCTGCCCAGTCTTCAGGAAAAAACCTGTCAGGGTTTTTTTTTTTTGATTTGACTGTGAAATAGAGGCCTGTGCTTCCTCAATATCATTTCTTGGCTTTCTTTCTTATAATTTCATAACTATTTGGATTTTTTTTTGTTACTATTTGGATTCTCCCCCCCCCTCCTGAAGTCACCTCCAGACATGTAATCTCCCAAGTTGCTTGCCCACTATTGCTCTCTGCTCTCCACAGGAGAGAATCATCTGTGGAATGACTGCCAAAAATCAAGAATATTTTTCACAACATGCCTCCACCAGGTTGCATCTCTAGACTCTCCACCCACATCCCTCTGCTCTTCTACCCTCCTTTGGATTTCTCCCGCATCTTTCTCTGAACACGCAGGTGTCACTCATGGTTGGATTTGTCTGCTTCTTTTTTTAGCTTCTTCCTCCCCCCCACCTTTCTCCTTCCTTCTTCTTTCCTCTCTGGTTCTCTCCTTTAAGCAGACATTTGTGCTCAAAGGTACCCTACCCCATCTAGTCCAGTCTTTTCACAACAATTGTTTTTTTTCCCAGTCCTGGACCTTATAGTGTCTCCTGGACCCTCCTCTACCCTTCCAGAAACTTACTTGTCTATTTCTTATGAGACCCAAGCCTCTTCCATACTGCCTAAGAAGCTCTTTGCCAAGGGAATCTCTTTTAAATGATCACATAGCGTAGATTGTCTAACTTTTTTTGCCTGTTTGTTTGATTGCTTAGTATAACATTTGATAAATACTAGTCTATCCTGATAAGTATTTTGGAGTACATTCCTTATAGTACATGTGGTCATTTTTTATAAAAACTATTTGGGTTATCAATCTAGAGGTCCGTATCATAACCCTGTATTACAATATTGTACTCAAGGCAAAATCAGATTAAATTTTGACACATAATGCCTCAGGAGTGTGGTTTGCATACCATTTTTACTTTCTGTACAATATGCTATTGCAGTACAAAAATTCTGACATGAGCCAGCACTCTGGGCAAGGTGAGATATGAAATTTCAAAGTTAAAAAGAAACAAAAAACAAAGGGATATCTTCTTAAAGAGGAGGGAAAAGGAGGAAGGAAATGGGCTATTTTTTTTTTCCAAATTAGTTTTCATTATTACAAAGGGAAAATAGAAAGATAAATTATCCTTTCCAGGGTGCCCAGTCCATTTTCACAAAGACCCTCGTGTCCTTTCCAGGCATGCAGAGCCCTCCAGCACTCCCTGACAAGTCCACCCTCAGGCCCTTAATATTTGTGATGCACACACACACATATACCTTGCTCTGTCATCTGCTTACTCCAAACACATTCTATTAATCCCTTCCTTCTTCTCATGAAGTTACTTTATTTATCTCTGTTTTAATTGTTCTCCAGTTTCAAAGCTATCAGTCTTCTGAACAACTGAGTCACATCAGTAGGATCCCTCCCCACCAGGTCTCAGAGCCTTCTTGGCAATAAGTGCAGCTCACTGGAGGCAATATAATAACCAATACATGTGGCCCATTTCCAGTAACATCCTGACCTTTAGTCTAATCGGTCGCTGGGACAGGCCTAGTGTCTGTGCTGCCTCATGTTTTCTGGACC
>NW_007160826.1:0-4769 GCF_000164805.1 Carlito syrichta | reverse complement strand
ACCCCTGGAGAGGGCCAAGTTGTGACTCTTCCTGGAGACTTCCCGCTCCTCTTCAGAGCCCCTGGCAGAGGGCAGCTTTTCCTGGTAACTTCTCTCTTTCTTCCAATATCTGGTGCTCTGTGGATACCTGTTCAGGTTTCTTAAGGTGGCACTACCTCACTGCACAAGTATGTGCCAATGTGTCATTTGTTTGAGTAGTTCTCGGTAATATTATGGAAATCATATCTATCACTAATTAAACACCCATTGTTACCATGTATAAGGCACTAGGCTAAATGCACCACAGTATTGCTTTATAGCATCCCGTACATCCCTGTGAAGTAGGTCTATTAACCCCATGTTTAACATGAATAACCTCAGGCTGAGAGATGTTGCTAGGAATTTCAAGATGATACAATGAGTAATTGACAGTGATGAAGTTGAAGGCAGCTGTGGCTGACTCCTATAATCTTTACCTACCTATAGGAACACAAAGGAGATAATAACTCAGAGTATATGCAGAATCATCATTTTCCCACCTCAACTATGTTTAACCTGAATGAAACATTGAAGTTAACAGAAAAAAGACATGACAACAACCAACATAGATATCAAAAATTCTATGTGATGATTGACTTACCTTTGACACAGAAGAATCATTCAGTGACTCTTGATTTGTCCTTAACAAATAATTATCTTCTTTTGTTCCTATAGTGAAACACAGTGGATCAGAAAGAGCAATTCCTCCCATTTTAACCTATAAGAAAAGTGAAGTTGATAGATATTCTGTTTCCAAGGAAATGATGCTGGCAAGCAGCGGAGTCAGGATACAGTTCACAGCTAACCTAAGTCCTCACCATGGTTTTTTAGAGGGTTTTTCAAAAACATTTTCTGAAATCAAATTCAAATGTTAATTCAATCTTCTGGACTCTAAAGAGGTCCTCATACAAATGGGATCATAAATTATAGAATGTTGGAACTGCCAAGAGACTCTTTTAATCTAAACCCTCATTTAATAGTTGAGCTCTAAATCCTTGTAAAATGTGAGAAATGAGGCAATTAAGATTTCTGGGCTTTTTGATGTGGTTATCCCAACCTAGACTAGAATCTGTCATTAATCTTAAATGAGACTATTCCTTGAGTTAACTATAACCAACTCAAAGTATAAAAATTTATAATCTCAAGAAGGTTTTTATGCCTTAACAGACCATGCCACAACTAGCATGGAATCCTAAAGCTACAATCTGGTATCAATATCTTTATATTGATTTTTTTTCCAATTAAAGTAGTTAAAAAGTTTGTATCAAAATACATAGACACTCAATCCTCATGTGTTCACATGAACGAAATAAAATAATAATAGAACAATAATTACAATGCTCACAATAATAGAAAAGAGAACAGCTGTGTGAAATTTTGCAAAGTCTGAATAGTGACTATGTCAAATAGATATTAAAACTTATTCAAAAGTACTTTGCAGGTATTCAGACTCATATCTGGCTAGAAGAAGAAACTCTACATATTTTTTTAGTGAATAAATAGCAAAATTGTGTAGTTAATGCAGGACTTACAAATGAGCCTCTTGAATAAGCCAGCTAGCCCTATATCTCCACTCTCAAACATGTTTGCACTATAATGCTTCCTAACACACACCTTTGAAAATTAAGTTCCTCCAGTGTAGAGTTTTGTTGTGTCTTTAACTGGAGCTTTTCAAAATTCTGTCATAAAGAATTTCCAATCTATGAGATCCTCATGAATGATATGTTTAAGACAGAACTCATCAAGATTTAATCTCAGTGGTGGGATTTACGTCTTCTTCTATGGGTATTAGGGATTAAAGATATCCTCACAGGACATTTGTATAGTGAGATAACGTCTTGTATAGTAAGATAATTCCCACATCTGATTTGATTTAATGCAACATGTGCTTATTAAAAATCTGTGGTGTATTCAGCAGTTTCTTGTACTCAGGGATACAAGAGAATACACAAAACTTCTGGGTAAATTTACAGCTTATCCGAGAATAAAGAATGGGTACATATGAAACAAAAAATAACCAGATAAAGGAGAATATGAAATTCAGAAATAATATAGATTGGGACATCAGAGAAGGAGTGGTCTATGTGGACAACAGCATTGTCCTGAGATATTAATGGGCGAATGCTTAGTTAGGCCTGCATTGTGGAAATAGATGACCATCTAACCAGAGGAACTCAAATCACTCTATGAAAAAGATACCTGCACAAGCATGTTTATTGCAGCATCATTCACAATAGCAAAAACATAGAACCAACTGTGCTACCCATCCAAAGTGGACTGGAAAAAAAAGTGGACTGGATAAAAGAAATGTACACAATAGAATATTACACAGCCATAAAGGAGGACAAAATTATGAACTTTGCAGCAACTTTGATGGATTTAGAATCTATAATAATCAGTGATCTCTCACAGACACAAAAAAATTGAGTACCACATGTTCTCACTCATAAGCGAACCCTGAACAATTATCATAATACTATAAAAAAGAGATTGGCAGTAGTGGGTAACTACTAGAAGGTGGACACACTTCATCAATTAGGGTACCTGATCTCAAACCAGGCAAAGTGAAAACCAAAGTGAGACCCAAACTTTACCTGTACCATGACCATTTGTATACTTAATCCTGAATTGTACTCCACATTCTTAAAATAAAATTAAAAAAGAAAAAAGAGAGAGAGAGAGATGGATGAAGGGTTTTTTTGTTTTTTGTTTTTTACCAGAAGGAAAGCAAGATCATGACCAGTGTGTGGGCAGGACATAGCAAGATGTGAAACAAACTGCTGTGAGAAGAATATGCTACAGAGGAGGCAAGACCAGGTTGGAAAAGAAGTGAGATGCAGATAAATGGACACACCCACACACCACAGTACACACATCTACAGAAGTTCTCCTGTTTATAGGACACACAACAGGCTCCAATTGCAACTTGGAGGGACTGGTCAGAGCTCCCTGCAGATTCTCACTGAGATATTTATCATCAAAAGGACATTTAAGGGAATGGAGAGAAGTGCAAATGGCCAGTAGAAGGACTTCCTGAAATAAAAGCAGAAAAATAATTTCCCAGATTGCCACTGACTATTAAAATAGGCCATGAGGGTCCATAGTTAATACTTTAACAATTAGTTAATTTTAACAGCAGGGAGGCCATTAGCTGACTAGCTCACTCTTCTGCCCAGAGTATCCTAACCAATGAGCTGTGATTGGGGCAATAAAAATGAGATTGTGCCAGACAATAAAATATTTAGACTTTTAATATGTTGATGGAAATGGACTACATTTTAAAGTGACAACACGTCATATTTTCCTTTGCTTTATTTATTTGTCCAAGGCCAATGTGTCTAATCATTATTGCCTCAGTAGTCTGAAAGAAGGTTTAATAAAAACAACTAAAATAAGAAAGAGAATAAGAAAAAACAAGAATTAAAGAAATCAAAAAGGAAGTATACAAATCCACTCTGTATACTACGGTGAGTAAATATACTTGAGTTTTATTTCCAAAGAGGAAAACAGGATATGTATGTAATCACAGCATAAATGCTAAATTGGCATAATTTATAAAGAATATTGAAATTAGTGATGTAAAAATAACTTTATCTGTGAATAGTGTCTATGGCTAATGTTTTTATCAATAAATGCCACCCAAATGTAAGTAAATTGCTGATTTGAAATTAATTTACTGAACGCATGCAAGTAGTTTAAAAATCCTATACACGAGTTAATGTAAATATTGCAAAACCAATGGAAATGAGAATGCTTAACTTTCTGCATCAATAAAGCCAACATTTATATTACTATTTTCTTTCAAATGGGGTTTGTTTTTCAATACCAAATGATAAGTATAATGTAATTGTGAGATTTATTCTGAGGTGAGCATCCTGAATTTTATCTTTCTAAATTCCTCCCTGCTGCATGCAGGCAATAATGACCAACCAGTCAGAATTGGTCTCTCTTCACCCATGGTCTACAGTTGAACCTCTTTTATTCATATCTTACTTGTAATGTGCTTTCTTCATTTCTCTCTGTATCCTAATAGCACTCAAACATTACAGCAAATTATGTCCATCCCGAAAAAGTGAGCTTCTCGCTTGTAAGTGTACCCTTTCTCTCACATTTTATTAGAGATGTGCAGTATTCTAGGAAGACTTGATTGTGGTCTGAAACCATTAAAAGGACTGCAGAAACCTTGAAGAACAAATATTGTTTGGATGGGCAAGAGGAGAGAGCAAAGCCCATGGCTAAAAGATAAGACCTAGATGAAGGAGAGTTGAAGGAACATACTTGCTACTTTTCCAAGGACAAAGGCTACTTGGGTGAGAGGGCTCAGATGCAGAGCAATAGCAGAGCAGATAACCCTCTGAACCAGCTATCCTGACCATGAGACACAACTTTTTGCAAGTCAGGTTCGGTATCCCCTGGACCAGGAGTTCGCTTTGCTTCACTTTAGCAGATGGGCAGCTCTTGCATTGCTCTCATGGCATTACATCATCATCTAGTTCTTGGCACATCAGTTAGCTTCAAATTTACTAGTATTCATTATTTGTTTAAAAAAAAGGAAAGAAAAGATAATTTACATTTCCTGATTCAAAGTCAGGGCCTATTCATCATTGCCTGCACATCGCTTATAAAGATGATAAATGAATGTATAGTAACTGAACCCTAAAACAAAATAATGTGTTTTTCTTAAACTTCACAGGACTGCATTTCCGTAATTAGTATACTTTTTAAATCATATTCTGTTTCGCAGCAGTCAA
>NW_007160825.1:0-1225 GCF_000164805.1 Carlito syrichta | reverse complement strand
ATATAATCTCTCATTCACTGCATCTCAATCTTGGAGAACCCGAGAGTTCAAGTTTGCTTTATTGCCTTTCTTTTATGGAAAAGTCAAGTGGAGGGGAAGAGTGTGTGCCCGCTACCATGTGTGATAGGTGTTAGAGAACTTTTCTACACAGGATCTGAACTTGGAATGTATTTGGAGTATTTGAAAATCTTGAGTAACCTTTTTTTTACATTACTTATAGCCACTGTCCTCTAGAGTCCCATAGCCAACATCCTGAAACACATATTTATACACACAAAATGTCCTAGAATCATTATGCTCTCAACTTTCCTCTTTGTTTACCATTTTCTTTGGACTTGTTCTCATATCTTACCTTCTTTTTCCAGGGAAACAGGTGTTAAGAGCCCAGACTCTAAGATCTAGAGCATGGCTCCTTCCAAGGAGTCAGATAACATTGGGATACTCTTGTTGTAACAATGGGAAACAATAGCACTGAATGAGCACAAACCATACCCCAAGAAGTCTATCATGAGACTTATGTTTAATCTTACTAAAGTTTCCAACATTTGCACATAAAATTGCACCATATTGATATGATAGTCTTGGAGGAAGAGGTACCCATCTTCCTATATAAGCCTAATTTTTCACTTTGGCCTTTCTGCAAGGATTTTTAATCTTAGAGGCTGACTCTCTTTCTTTCTCTCTCCCTTTCTTCTTTTCTCCTTCTTTCTTTTTCTCTCCTTCTTCCATTCTCCCTTTTCCTTTTCCTTCTTTCTTTCTTAACTCCTTTCTTTCTTTCTCTTTCTTTCTTTCTTTCCTTCTCTCTCTCTCTCTTTCTCTCTATCTTTCATGATTGTGAGATATTTGTTCTTATGGTGCCTAATTTTTCCCCAGAATTAATTAGCTATGAATTTTCTTACCAGCTTTGTCTGTATTACAGAATGTCCTTTTAATTTCTGTGCAGCTTGTCTTTAACTTTAGAAAATGTTTCTTCTACATTCATATGTAATTTGAAGTTATATTCATATATTTCCATTAGCATTCCTTTGATGCATTTGGGGGGAAAATAAGTTATCCCTGTCTCTGTGTCTCTTTTTCATCACTTAACAGTGGGAAATCTGAGATGCACAAGCTCTCCCATAGTAGAAACCTCACATTTGCAACTTTCTCTGAATTTTGTATGTCTGGAGCAGATAAGGGATACCTGAGATTAGCTGCCTGGGAATACTCTCATCATAGCAAGTAA
>NW_007160824.1:0-4195 GCF_000164805.1 Carlito syrichta | reverse complement strand
AAAGTTTCAATCCTGCATCTTAAGGCAAAACAAAGAAAACTTTGATTTGGGTGGTACAATTTTTTAATGTGTTTGTCATATTTCTGTTCTTATTGCAGATTATCTTCCTAATTCATGTTACTATTTGTTTTAATCACATTATAGTTTGATTTTTAGCCTTTTCAGTCCTAATGGATTTCTTTCCTTATTCCATATATGCTATGTCTTACATCTTACTAAACATGGCATGGGACTTTCTGAAAATTGTTTTTAGTTATTTTAACACATTATGTTCAAGTCTTAGCTTTCTACTAATGTTCAGGATAATATTTTGTCATCCATATTTTTGTTCTAGAGTCTGGTGTTTTTCCTATATTTGTATAACCTCAAATAATAATATGAATATCTGCTTTACTCATTCTACTGATTCAAACAAAATCTCACCCCAAAACACTCCCACAGACATAGCCAGACTAAGATTTAACCAAATATCTGGGCACCCTAAAGTCCAGTCCAATTAACACATAAAATTAACCATCAGTTTGCTGGGGACAGTGATTCATGCCCATAATTCCAGCATTTTGGAAGTCTGAGCTGGGAGGATTGCTTGAGCCTAGGAGTTTGAGACTGCATTGAACCATGATCTTGCCACTGTACTCTAACCTGGCAACAAAGTGAGACCTAGCCCCATCTCCCACCACATCCCCCCAAAAGAGCCATCACAGTCCTTTTTGTTAGCCATGGTACTAATTACAATAAAACCACCATAAACTAAACACCATTCTACTAGTTCAGCAGGATGTCTGCTGTCTTGTCATCTTGGTGCATGTTGCTTGTTCCTTCTGCCCTGAAGTCTTCCTTCTGCATCTCTTCATTGTCCATGTTCACCTAAATCTCAACTCAAGAGCTAATTTCTCTGAAACCTCTCCTGATTTCCTCAAACAGAATAATGTTTTCTATCATTTTCCCTTTAAGCAACAGATGAGTAAGTCTATTGTACTATTGTAATTTTTATCACTAGACTGTGAGCCCCTCCTGCTCAAAATGTGTCCCTATTTATGTATATATATTTATATAGGCATATATATACAGACATATGTTTGACCCTAAATACAGAAAATACAGTGTATAAAAGTACTTTAATAGGTTTCTGATGATTGATGGAATACATATTTGAAAAAGAACAAAGTTAGGAATCTAATGACAAGAGGATGAAACAGTGACAACACCATCTCAAGCATGAACTAGGGGCATATTGCCAGGACTCTTGATGGCAAAACATAAGGTGATTCCTTCCCCATGCAAACATCCAGTCTGCAACATTATCCTGTTTCCCTTTCTTTCCATTTCCTCTGTTTTGTCAGGTAATGGGTGGTCTGTCTTCAGGAGAGCTCTGTGGGGGCTGTCAACAATCTCAGCATCACATACCTAAGACTATAATTCTCCTACTATCTCCGTGTATAAAGAAATGGAGTACAAAAGAGAACAAGGGTGAAAATACAAGGCGTCCAAAATATCATTACTCAGATCAGTCACAAACTCCATTGAAATCAGACAAGAAAGACTGATGATGACTGGGGAATCCCCTCCAGGATGGGGAAGACAAAACCTGAGGAAATGGAGATGGAGGGAGCCTTCCTGTCTCAGGCACAGTGCTCTTACATCTTGCCTGGTGGGGAGGAAAATAGGTTCTGAGCACCATGGTGTCTGGGCAGTCTCTGTCATGATGCTGGTGAAGCTCTTTACACTCTTGGTCTGAGAAACCTCTCCCAGGAGGCAGGATGCATGTTTAGAGTTCTAGAACTGAGAAAGGCAAGTAGACTGTGATCCTGGCTGTGCCCTTGGCAGAAGTCCTTGGTAAAGTGGAGGGTAGGAGTCTCCAGCCAGTAGATGGAATTGCCAAGGAGAAATACAGGCACTCAGTGGGACACTATCAATGTGGTCTCCTTTCTCTATGTTTATCTTGATGCCATGACATTGTGAGTTACAGAAATGCCAGTCCCCACAGGTGTGTACCTTCATTATGTGATACACTACAGACAGAGAGAAGGGTGGTTTGTGTTCAAGAAACTTGAATGCTACCTCTTGGTTTTCCACTGTTCCTGAATCATCATTCCTGGGTCTTGAAAGCAAATACCTGTTTCATTCCATTTTTAATAAACTGAAAACTGGTCTTTGCCTTCTGACTGGAAAATTTGCAGCCAGTTCTCCTTTGACTGTTTTCTGGTTGCCTGTTGGGAGCCGGCCACGTAGGCCCACTGAGCGTTAGGTATCAGGGAGGGCCACTGAACCTGCGACCACTAGGATGCATTTGGGAGCTGTTGACCTCATTTTCTCCCCCTTTCTACTTAGCACTATAACCAGAAAAAGCTCCTGTAAGTTCAAACATAAAAACTCTGAGACTGGAACGAACACAGGCTAACTTTACAAGCTCATTGTTCCCATTCTTCCACAAACTTCGGTTTTGGCTTTCACACAACTTACAGTTCAAACTTGGGTCACATCTAAGAGACTTAGTATTGGTCACAGGCTTCTGGGTCGTGATTTTAGGATTTATTGAAGTTAAGTAAGGTATAAATTGTAGAATATAATTTTAGAAATATAAGTTTGAAAGTTTTGTTGAAAGAATGGGGCTAGGTTACTTGCAGGTAGCCCACTGTGAACTTTGGACTGGGCCACATTCCAAACATTCTGGGATGGGCTGCTTTAGGTTGTAAAGTAACTATTTAAGTTTCTATAGAATTGTTTAACTTGGTATTAGTGTAAATTAGCATAGGATGAAAAGGGTTTACAGGATAGGTCAGTCATGGATTAAGGTTAGTGTCTGTTAGGGGATTTTCTTCCTCATACCTGAAAGAACATCTGTGGGTGGGGGACACCCCTCACACACCTGGCTTTGTGTTCATGTGAAAGGCATCTGAGTATAAAAGCCCACTGTTAACACTCAATAAAGGTCTTCTGCTCAAATCTGAACTGTTGTCCAAGTGTCTTTCTCTCTCTCTCTCTCTCTCTCTCTCTCTCTCCCTCTCTTCTCACAATTGCCAATGCTGTCTCCACCTTCAGGAATCTCTGAACTCTGCTAGAGCAGGACTCTGGCAAGTGTCTATATACAAATAGTCCTGTGTGGCCTCAGTAAGTACTCATCCCAACTGAAGGCAACACCACACTTAAGATACTAAAGTACTGCAAATAAAGACATTAAGTTGCTCTCCTCCTGCTGTCAGTGCAGCTATGTATGTCAGTGAATGGATGAAGACATGTTCAATGACAGCCAAGGAAAAATTGAATCTACAACTACATCCCCAAGCTCACATTCTCACCCTACAACACAACACAAACTCACTCTGCAAGTCCTGAGGAACAGAAAATTGGGATACCTCTGTCATTTCATCCTGAAGTTTTTTTTGCTGGAACATTCATCCTGAATACTATTCCAAGTGGGGAAATCTCCTGGCACTGACCCAGTCATCCTCTGGGTTATGATGGCAATACCATCAATGTGGAAGATAGCACTCTGGAAAGTCCACAATGACACAGTGTAACTGGTTTTATAAGTTATGCAGTAAATCATCCCACCAGTGGATTCTAACCAACTGATGAGAAATGAGGACTGTTATCCCCCATGTTTTCTAGTAACGTGGGAACTCTGTAGAATAAGGCAGAACAGCATCTCTTCAGGACCTAGATTATCTGCAAGTACCTCAGTTTCCTCTAGTCTGAGTCAGGAGTAACTGATATGTGCTCTGACTACATCACTGGATGTAAGAATGGAGTTTCCTCCAGACAATGGCTAAGATCGGGAAATAAGAGTTTACAGTCTTTAAATCAAAGTCTTAAAGATAATAGAAGAGATTTACTATATTAAAATTTCTTGATACTAGTTATGAGATGTTAGAATATCTAGACTGGTTAAACTGCACCTCTTTATAGCCACCCCCAACAGAAATTCCTTTCTACTTTGTCCCTGTGTTCAAAAGACTGACACATCTGTAGTAACTCAAGGCTCAGCAATGGGAGGGGGAAGTGGTTTTCCTCATTCTCAGTCTCATATCCATGTCCCAGTATTCACAACAATCTGTACGCATACAGCTCTATCCACCATGACACAGATTTACATCATGAGGCTCAACAGAATAAATCCGTTTTGTTAGCTACATATTATCAACAGGCTCAAAAAATAGTCTCTCTATTTAAAAATGTTATTAGATAATAGTGG
>NW_007160823.1:0-895 GCF_000164805.1 Carlito syrichta | reverse complement strand
AAGTCTTAAAGATAATAGAAGAGATTTACTATATAAAATTTCTTGATACTGGTTATGAGATGTTAGAATACCTAGACTGGTTAAACTGCACCTCTTTATAGCCACCCCCAACAGAAATTCCTTTCTACTTTGTCCCTGTGTTCAAAAGACTGACACATCTGTAGCAACTCAAGGCTCAGCAATGGGAGGGGGAAGTGGCTTTCCTCATTCTCAGTCTCATATCCATGTCCCAGTATTCACAACAATCTGTACACATACAACTCTATCCACCATGACACAGATTTACATCATGAGGCTCAACAGAATAAATCCATTTTGTTAGCTACATATTATCAACAGGCTCAAAAAATAGTCTCTCTACTTAAAAATGTTATTAGATAATAGTGGCTACATTTTATTGAGACATTAATATACTCTAGGATTACCATCCTCAGAATATTACCTGTTTTAACTCATTTGTTATTATTTTCATTTTGCTAATTAGTACAATTAGAAGCAAAAAAGTATTTTGAAAAGTATTTTTTTCCAAAATACTTTTCCAAAGCAAGAAAATGAGTAGTAACTAAATGTCAAATGCAAATGAAACAGGAAAAAAAATGCTGCAGTTAAAGAATAGTAACATCCTTGTCTCTCATAATTCTGGTTCCCTGCCCCTCCCTCATCATCATTGTCATGAAACACAAATAATAGTGTCATAGTCTCTGAGTCTCTGTAGAAGTCTGGGAGCAATTTGCTAAGGTCCTGTCTTGCCATATGGACATTTTCATTGGGTGGTCAATGGTCCTTTCCATGGACAGTATATCCTGTCACTTAGTCTAGGCTGGTCCTGAAGAGAAATTACACTCTTCACCACCAGCAGTGTGGTGCAGTTGGGTCTGAAGTCAGGAAAATGTAT
>NW_007160822.1:0-1550 GCF_000164805.1 Carlito syrichta | reverse complement strand
TCCAACTCAAAAAAAAAAAGAATACTCAAATTACTATAACAGCTGACTTTTAAAGGTGGTACAAGTAGTACTGCATTATCTTCTAGTAAAAAAACACTTAACCAGAATCTCTCTCTTCCAGTACTTTTTGAGTTAAATATTTTCTCACAATTTACTGGAAAGAAGGACTGGACTGAAAATAGATAGAACCAATTTACATTAATAATCATAAATTAGAATTAGTTCTGATGAAAAAAGAAAGCACAAAGACTAATGTTAATAATCAGAGGTACTGATTACTGAGTTTGGAACACCTGCTAACCACTTGATATACATGTTCCTATTTTAATCACTATCTCAGAATTAGGAACTTAGGCTCTTGTTATCCATATGTCACAGAAATGATAAGTCAAGGTGGATGGAAATTTGCCCAAGGTCACATGGAATTTGAAGCTGGGCCTATCAGATCTCCATATCCAAGTTAAGAAACATACTGAAATGGAAATAGAAATTGGCACATCATTCCAAAAGACAACACTTACTTCAGATGAAGTAGAGATACAAAAACAGAGTTGAATCAATTTAGAAATTAGTGAAAGAAAAATCAGATACTAAAATTAGTTATAACCATGGTATATAATTTGGCACATGAAACACAATATTAGAAAAAGTTGTATTTATTATAAAAATTAAGTTTTGATTTAAAAAACTTTTTCTCAAAAGCAGTAAGTTCATTGTTAAAAACAAACAAAACAGATATCCATAATTCTACCATCCAGAGACAACAAATGTTAATACATTATATTATATATAGTACATATAAAATATGTTAGCATTATTACACACCTATTCATCTTATATATCTGCATGTTTAAAATGCCCTTTTTTGGCTTTATTTTGCATAATGGATAGCCATCCTATATAATAACGGATTTAACCAGTGTAACTTAATACTGGACATCTAAAATTATTTATTTTTCCTACTAAGAATACTTCTATATAACAAAAACAAATAAGCAAAAATCCTCAAAACTTTATTTTATACACATTCTTAATCCTTTTTTTTAACAAAAAATAATTTAAGTGAAATGAGACATCAGACAATTAGCATGGTACCTGACACATCGTTCTTATCACATGGTAAATCTTTTGAACAGGAATCTAGTACTCCAGGCTGACTAAACAATAAAGTATGTAACCATTTTCTGTTATCAGATATACCAATCATCTCCATTTTTTCCTATTACAAACAGAGATGTTGAACATCCTTATACAAATATTTTTGCATGTATTTGAGAAAATACCTAGAGGATAAGTTCTAGAAGTGCAATCATTGGGCTAAGGGATAAACACATTTTAAATCTTTATTAAGCCTTTGTCAGATATTCAGTTGGCAAATATTTTTTTTCCTATTCTGTGGGCTGTCTCCCCACTCTCTTGATGGTTTCTTTTGCTTTTCAAAAGCTTGATGAGGTCCCACTTGTCTATCTGATCTCTTATGGCATGGGCATTTGGGGTCTTGATCAGGAATTGGTGGCCAGTTCCAATTTCCTTAAGTGTCTCCTGAATTT
>NW_007160821.1:0-1367 GCF_000164805.1 Carlito syrichta | reverse complement strand
ATCAGAGGTGACAACTGTCTTCTGTGATACAAGGGCCCCATTTGGAAAAAGCTATAATACACTATGAAACTCTATATACAGATCACACAAAACATAAAGTAAGAAACAAAAGATTGCTTATTATTAAATATTTAATTGGAGGTAAAAATCGCTGTTTCTTGCTATTGTTCCTTTTTTATAATTTCCTTCTGTTCTCATTTATTTTTCTCTAAACTAATAAAATATTAACAATGACAACATAAATACCAATATTTGAGTACGCATGATGTGCTATTTCTTCCATAGATTATCTCATTCTCTCTACCTGTTAATGTCTTCACTGACAGCAGTTACCAAAGTTTTGCTTTTCCCTCATTGCATAAGTGACCTCCTATGACTTCTAAAACCTTAAAGCATGAAGTCATAGCAAAGATCTTTTGTGGACTATATATTGTCTCCAAAAATAGAGCATTTGCTTCCATACTCTTTCTATATTTTTCATCTTTCCTCACTAAAAATTCTTCTTCCTCTGCATTGAGATCTTTACATTGCAGAAAAATCAAAACCAAGTGCTAAGGCCAGCCTTTCTGAAGGCAAATGCAGAGTTTGGGTCAAGAGCAAACACCCAAATAGATGAAATAAAGATATTAAACACTATTAAAGACGCTGAATTGACAGGATCTAGTGAATGATTCTATACAAAGAAAAATGCAACTTTCTAGCATGGACCATGGGATTGATGAAAATCCCTTTAACCTGATAAGATATTAAGCAGGTTTGGGAGAAGAAGATATAAACACAGATTTGGAAACATTGAATTAGGCGACATCGGTAGTATCCACAGAGTATGTCCACTAGACTTTAATGGAAATGAGAGGTGGACATGCAAGGTGCAGATTGAACAGTGATGCTGCCTGCTCTGGAAAGGCAACATATAGAGTAGGGAAGCAGAGGCATTGTACATGCTGACCCATGCTGACCCTGGCCCTCTCACCCTGTCAGAGAAGGTTGCCTGGGAGTAAATCTGGGAAGAGAGTTTCAGAAAGTTCCTGACTCACTTCTGAGTCAAACTGGCCTCCGTCTCTCTGATATTGATGTGGCTTTTGACACCCATCCTACGTTCCTCCGCAGGAAATAGATTAGGCAAGCCAGTCACCAAAGTTATTTACTACTCAGCATCAATATATTGAAAATTTCTGTTTAGGCCATCTTCAACTTTCATGTCTTCTGAATTCAACTGCAATTCAAACACCTGTCACAGAAGTAGAAAAGTTTTATTATGGTTAGATTGCATAATTATCAGTTGGGAATACCCAAGTATATCAGGCAGTAGAGTGCAGAGGCAACTTTTAAAATATCTGATACATTTCCAAAAGTTCTTAAAGACA
>NW_007160820.1:0-872 GCF_000164805.1 Carlito syrichta | reverse complement strand
TACAGCTCTTCAATGAACAGGTAGGACATGAAAAAGACATTTTTTCAACATAATTCAAGTCAGGAATCATCCAGATACTAGTGATGTCCTCTCAAAGGATGCAGATTCTGGTTTGAGAAGGGTTCACTGAATTTGTGAGACTTTAAATATCTAATATAAATCACTGATAGTTAACACATGGAAACAAATGACTTCATAAATCCAAAGG
This sequence comes from Carlito syrichta, assembly GCF_000164805.1. NCBI lineage: Eukaryota > Metazoa > Chordata > Mammalia > Primates > Tarsiidae > Carlito > Carlito syrichta. The sequence goes on along the minus strand of NW_007160820.1, from coordinate 664 downwards.
AATATCTGGAAATGGTGATACAGAAAGCCAAAGGGCGAGAGAGAGAAAGAGTAGAAAATGTCAATAATCTGACAATTGATGAACCTAAATAGACGGTGTTCATTGTATTATTCTTTAACATTTCTGCACATTAACAGAAATTTTTAAAAAAGAAAATTCACAAAAGGAAAAGAAAAAATTATTCAAGGACTGGAAAAATTATGACTTTTCTATGAATAAATCTTAGAAAATAAATACAAATGTTTAAGTGAAGAAATTTACAGAAATTATAAAATAAATATTAAAAAACCACTTAAGAAGTTGGAAATGTATTTCATGATTATGGAACACAAATCTCAATATTGACAGGATGTGAGGTTCTGTCCACATCGATCTAAAATTTCATTGCAATATCAATTAAAGATCAAAACATTAATTTTTTTGTAGAAGTGGATGAGATGATTTTAAATTTTGTATGACAAAACTGTAATTCAGAAATAGTCAAGCCATTATTAAATGAGAGAAGTTAGAAAAAAAGTAGTGTTTTAGTGCAAAACTTTCTTTCCAACATAATCTAGATAGTACAGAAAAGTAAATGAGTCAATTAACAACATGAGAGAGACCAGATAATTACTTATGGACGTTTCATGTATGAGAGAGTTGACAAGTCAGGATATGTGTGTAA
>NW_007160819.1:0-772 GCF_000164805.1 Carlito syrichta | reverse complement strand
AAATAGTCAAGCCATTATTAAATGAGAGAAGTTAGAAAAAAAGTAGTGTTTTAGTGCAAAACTTTCTTTTCCAACATAATCTAGATAGTACAGAAAAGTAAATGAGTCAATTAACAACATGAGAGAGACCAGATAATTACTTATGGACGTTTCATGTATGAGAGAGTTGACAAGTCAGGATATGTGTGTAAATATGGACCTTTTGATAATTGTTAGTAGGGTATTTTGATATCAATTAAAAATTGTATATACATACTTGGATCCCTGTTTTACATGGAAAAATCAATTCCATTAGTACTAACAGTCACATTTATAAAGAATAACTATTCACAATTTTATAGAAATTAAAATGAAAACTTGCTATGTTTCCAACATAGGAAAAGACACAACATTCATCAACCACAATAAATAGGCATGAAGAATTTGACTGTCTTAAGAGTACAACCTTTGGTTCATGAAAACGTAACCACAAAGATAATGAAAAAACAAGTACAATTTGGGAGGTGTCATTTCAACAATGACACCTGAATATAAAAAAAAAAAATTACTACCGAGACTATATATGTGTGTGTGTATATATATTTGTGTATGTTTATATACATATGTGTGTGTGTTATTGATTCATTAAAATCGGACCTTCCAATATGTCGTGTGTCCCTGTGTCTGAATGCTTTTATACATTAATTTACGTTTCCTTCTGAAAACAGTTGGTGTTTATTTTCGATCCTTTGAGTCTGGTCTGTCCAGTTACTTACATTGACCAGTAGAATTG
>NW_007160818.1:0-825 GCF_000164805.1 Carlito syrichta | reverse complement strand
CTGCATATCCAGTTGGTTAGGAGGCTTCCAAAACGGATAAAGGTGTCCATCCTACACCAGGGCTTCTCAGGGAGGTCCTGGAACCGAGGAATCAGCATCACCGGGAACCTGGTCAGAAATACGCATTCTCCCACCTCCCTGAGCCTAGACACTTGACTTCGGAAAAACCAAATGTTGGACGATTACAAGTTTTTCATGAAAGTGGTGTTTTAGGTGAACTCCCCATTGTTCTTAATACCATCGTTTTTCTCTTTGGCTTCCCAGAGCACTATAGGCCACCAGAACAATGTCTTTGGACTTCCAGAAATCTAGCAGTTTGCTCTGGTTGAGATAAGGATGACATTCTACCTGTAGGTGACCAACACAGAAAAGCAGCAGATTACAGAAAAATAGTTCTGTTATTAAGAAAATATTAAAAATAAAAGAAGCACAATAAAACTTGTGTAACACTCAATTGGTACTGAGAATATTAACCTTAAGTAATGATCTCTTTTATAAAAATAAATTTTATACTTCAGTGTCTCTTAAAAGTGTAAATGGAAATGCCATTTCTGGGAACAAGTGAGTCTAGGAACCAGATCTTATTTTCTAAGATCTCTGTTCACTGGAAGAAGACATGGCGAATTCTAGAGCTAGAATAAGACTCGTTGACCCTTGGGCATCAAATTGCTCCAGCAAGTCAGAATTTGTTCAAAGACTCATTAGTGCATGTTGAAAGGACAATATAACTAGTTTTAGCAGAATCTCAAAGAGGATGTCTGAGTAGATTTGAGCATCAAGAAGATGATAAAGAAAATCGATGACTGATTATGAGAAAGAAAATCC
>NW_007160817.1:0-3853 GCF_000164805.1 Carlito syrichta | reverse complement strand
CTGGAGGAACTCAAGTCATTTAACCAAGAAGATACCTGCACAAGTATGTTTGTTGCAGCTCTAATTACAATAGCAAAAAACATGGTACCAATTATGTTGCCTGTCAAACTGGAATGGATAAAATAAATGTGTTATATACACACAATGGAATATTATGCAGCCTTAAAAAAGGACAGATGAAAGGATTATGCAGAACGTTTGATGAATATGAGGTAGGTCATTCTCAGTGATTTATCACAGAAACAAAGAACAGAGTTCCATGTGTTTTCCCTCATGAGCTGAACGTGATCAATTATACTGGTATAACAAAGTGATTGGCTGTAGTGGAAAACTTTTAAGGGGACGGGTGAGATTACAGGCAGAGCCACCGAGCCCAGCTATAATTTTTAATTCTCCCTGGAAACGGGATCACCTGAGCTCAGGAGGTTGAGCCTGCAGTGAGCCATGATTGCACCACTACACTCCAGCCTGGGTAACAAAATAAGACACTGACTAAAAACCAAAAGCTAAAACATAAACAAAAAAAGCATACCTAGTATGCACCTAGGCAACACAACCCGACTGTTTCCAAACTGGAACTGAGGCCATCTAGCTCCAACTTAAATTGTTGTGCTTGTGGGTGACTACTTAGCCTGTGCATAGCACTTTTGTGACTGTCATTATGTGAAAAGTTTTCAAAGATACCCAGAAACTCTCTGAATTTATTCATTTCAAAAGAACTTTTGGCTGAACTTCAACTGAAACACGTCTCTCCATCCACTCTTCAGTGGCTTGCCACTGCAGTGCATATGCATTTTACATATGCACATGCAGCCTTATGCATCTTGGCACAAAGCATACTGTTAGGTTATCTGCTACCTATCTCAGCACCCCTGGCAAAACACAAGAAAGCATTTCTTCCTACTGAAGGCATATGCTGCTATACAAAGTTCTGGAAACTCTTCTGGGAAAGCTACTTTTGATGCAGTTATTTGTAGGATGCTGTCTAGGCTTCTCCTTCTCAGCTTCCAGCTCCTGACACACCCAAATGCACAGTTAGTTTCTGTTTCCACAGATCTACCAACCCTTCCTTACTCACCTCACACAATCCCAGGCTTGCCAGTGGAAACCTGAGTTTTCCTGTCTTTGTTTTCTGACCTTTTATCTACCTGCTCAGCCCCTGCTTATATTCCCCACTGTCATTCTTCCCACCCCAACAAGTATATGTCCTTCCTGTTTTGATCTCCTACAGAGAGAGATTAGGAAGTGAAATTGCTTTCCCCCTTCTGAGAAACGAATTCCTTTCCTTCTGCCTCTGTCAGATTTCTTTATAAGAAATATTTCTCTTTTTTTTTTGAGTGATGTCTCACTCCATCGCCCAGGCTAGAGTGCAGTGGCATGCTCACAGCCACCCAGCGTCGACCTGCTGGGCTCAGGCAATCCTTCCATCTCAGCATTCCAAGTAGTCCGAACTATAGGCATACACTACTACACCCAGCTAATTTTTTTATTTATTTTAGAGACGAGGTCTCACCAAGTTGCCCAGGCTGATCTTGAACCTCTGGGCTCAGGCAATCCTTTTGTCTTGGCCTCCCAAAGTGCTGGGATTACAGGCTTGAGCCACCACACCCGGTCCACTGTAAGAAATATTTCATCTGAAATATATACAGGACTCCAACAACAAACAACAGTCATACCTCTATTGGTACATGCTCTTCTATTTCATCCTTTTAACTACTCTGAAAAGTAAAGTATTGTTCTTACCAGTTTTATCAACAAGGAAAAGAAATCTAAATCAATTGTGTAGCTTATATAAATTCACATGCATAGTTATTAGACAAGGTTCAGAACTCTGAGCAATTCAAGTATAGTTGACTCTGAATGACAGAAATTTGAACTATACAGGTCAATTTACAGGTGAATTTTTTTCAGTAAAAGTTACACTGAGTGTACCTGCTTCTCCTGCCTCCTTTTCCAACTCCTCCACCTCTCCCGCCTCTACTGCCTGTAACACAGCAAAACCAACCCCTCCTCTTTCTCCTCAGCATACTCAACATGAAGATAATAAGAATAATGACATTTATGATTGAAGGGCGCAGGGAACAGTCAGAAGGGCATCTCCCGAGATGGCGCTAAACACTACATAGAACCAAACAAAGACTACAAAGGCCCTAAACTCCAGCTTTTCCTGTGTGCACGAAACTTAAACCTATGCGCAAATATTATCTCCCTATAGGAATACTACCTCATAGCCCCCTCCAATAAGTCCCTAACACGGCACTGGCCAGCCCTTGCCAGGCCCTAGCACGGCACTGGCCACCCCCTCCCAAACTGATAAATACAGCCCTCTCTCGTGGGCTCTCTCTCCCTCTCCCTCCCCTACCCCGCAGTTACAGACCCTCTTCCTTCTTTCTGTAGCCGCCACTTTAATAAATCTCTTGGCCTTAAAGGGTGTTGAGTCTCACTGCGCGCCACCGTCTTTCAATGATGATCCACATTCCACTTAATGAATAGTAATATAGTTTTTTTTGGGTTTTGTTTGTTTGTTTATTTTGTTGAGTGGAGTCGCACTCTGTCACCCAGTCTGGAGTGCAGTGGCACGCTCATGGCTACTACAACCTCGGCCTGTTGAGCTCAAGAAATGATTAATCTAGATCCTGTTCATAGCGATTTAACTCATTGTCCAATGTGTAATTGATAAATTGAATTAATAGTTAATAGTGACCCAGAGATTTCTAGATACCAGGTAACAGAGGCAGAGAATTCAGAATGGATGTTTGTTTGTTCAGATGAGCTTCTGTGTCTTTGAGGTTGCAAAGGGAGACAAGTTTGGACATAAGGAAGCTAATTATGGATGAAATAGCCATGCTATAATTTTCATAAGGCAATTTGAGATATGGTTTGGAAGTGAAGTAAGACATTAGTTCAAGAAATATAGTTTGGGGGCAGTGGCTCACCCCTATAATCCCAACACTTAGGGAGGTCAGGGTAGGAAGATTGCTTGAACCCAAGACTACCCTAGACAACATAGTGAGTCCTCATTTCTACAAAAAAAAAGTTAAAAATTAGCTGGGTGTGGCAGTGCGCACCTGTAGTCCCAGGTACTTGGGAGGCTGAGGCAGAAGGATTCCCTGAGTCCAGGAGTGCAGGGTTGTAGTGAGCCATGATAATGCCACCACACTTCAGCAACAATGAAACACTAACACACACACACACACACACAAAGGAAATATAAAGAAATTTAGACCTCAGAAGTAATTTGTATAGAAGAGTTATTGTTATAAGGATATAAATCAATGTCATAAGAATCCATAGACAGGAGAGAACACATATAGAAATGGGTGAAAGCCAGAATACTTCAAATTTATCATATTTAAGGGAAGGGTATATAAAGAGTAGGACAGGCCAGGCTCAGTGGCTCAGCCTGTAACCCTAGTCCTTTGGGAGGCCAAGGTGAGTGGATTGCCTGACCCAGGAATCTCTGGGTCACTATTAACTATTAATTCAATTTGAGACCAGCCCGGGTAACTTGGTAAGACCTCATCTCCAAAAAAAAAAAAAAAAAAACTAGCCGGGCATGGTAGTGTGTATCTGTAGTTCCAGCTATTTGGAAGGTTGAGGTAGAAGGATTGCCAGAGTCCAGCAGGTCAGTGCTGGGGTGGCCATGAGTGTGCCACTGCATTCCAGCCTGGGTGACAGGGTAAGACTCCAACTAAAAAAAAGAGTAAGACAAGAAAAACTGAAGTGTACCATATCACAGAAGTTAGTAAAAGATAATTATAGAAGGAAACAAAGGTATTTTCTGAACTCAAATATTATTCTGTGTACAATGCTTATTAGCACACCATATTATTACTATTTACTACTGTCTGTC
>NW_007160816.1:0-744 GCF_000164805.1 Carlito syrichta | reverse complement strand
ATATAAATCAATGTCATAAGAATCCATAGACAGGAGAGAACACATATAGAAATGGGTGAAAGCCAGAATACTTCAAATTTATCACATTTAAGGGAAGGGTATATAAAGAGTAGGACAGGCCAGGCTCAGTGGCTCAGCCTGTAACCCTAGTCCTTTGGGAGGCCAAGGTGAGTGGATTGCCTGACCCAGGAATCTCTGGGTCACTATTAACTATTAATTCAATTTGAGACCAGCCCAGGTAACTTGGTAAGACCTCATCTCCAAAAAAAAAAAAAAAACAAACTAGCCGGGCATGGTAGTGTGTATCTGTAGTTCCAGCTATTTGGAAGGTTGAGGTAGAAGGATTGCCAGAGTCCAGCAGGTCAGTGCTGGGGTGGCCATGAGTGTGCCACTGCATTCCAGCCGGGTGACAGGGTAAGACTCCAACTAAAAAAAAGAGTAAGACAAGAAAAACTGAAGTGTACCATATCACAGAAGTTAGTAAAAGATAATTATAGAAGGAAACAAAGGTATTTTCTGAACTCAAATATTATTCTGTGTACAATGCTTATTAGCACACCATATTATTACTATTTACTACTATCTGTCTAAATATTAGACTATGTGGTTCTTAAGAGTAAAACACAGACACACGCACACACACACCACACACATATATATATCTTTGTATATCCAGAGCCTAGTATCTGATACGATGGAAAAGGAAAGAAGAGAAAGAGGAAGAAAGGGGAAAGGGATGGAAGG
>NW_007160815.1:0-3065 GCF_000164805.1 Carlito syrichta | reverse complement strand
CAGGAGAGAACACATATAGAAATGGGTGAAAGCCACAATACTTCAAATTTATCACATTTAAGGGAAGGGTATATAAAGAGTAGGACAGGCCAGGCTCAGTGGCTCAGCCTGTAACCCTAGTCCTTTGGGAGGCCAAGGTGAGTGGATTGCCTGACCCAGGAATCTCTGGGTCACTATTAACTATTAATTCAATTTGAGACCAGCCCAGGTAACTTGGTAAGACCTCATCTCCAAAAAAAAAAAAAAAACTAGCCGGGCATGGTAGTGTGTATCTGTAGTTCCAGCTATTTGGAAGGTTGAGGTGGAAGGATTGCCAGAGTCCAGCAGGTCAGTGCTGGGGTGGCCATGAGTGTGCCACTGCATTCCAGCCTGGGTGACAGGGTAAGACTCCAACTAAAAAAAAGAGTAAGACAAGAAAAACTGAAGTGTACCATATCACAGAAGTTAGTAAAAGATAATTATAGAAGGAAACAAAGGTATTTTCTGAACTCAAATATTATTCTGTGTACAATGCTTATTAGCACACCATATTATTACTATTTACTACTGTCTGTCTTCATATTAGATTATGTGGTTCTTAAGAGTAAAACACAGACACACACACACACACACACACACACACACACACACACACACATATATACTTTGTATATCCAGAGCCTAGTATCTGATACGATGGAAAAGGAAAGAAGAGAAAGAGGAAGAAAGGGGAAAGGGATGGAAGGAAACTGGTCAACAAAGTGAAAAAAGACAAAGAGTGTAGTCTCTTTGCTACGTGTAGCTAAAGTGAAAAACTACTGAAACACTCAACAGAGTGAAGAGACAATTCACAGAACAGGAGAAAGTATTTGCAAGCCATGTATCTGACAAGAGATTAACATCCAAAATACATAAGAAACTCATACAACTCAATAAAAAGAAAACAAATAAGCCAATTTTTAAAAATGGGCAAAAGATCTAAATAGATATTTCTCAAAAGAAGACATATAAATGGCCAACTAGTATGTGAAAAAAAATACTCAAAATCACTAGTCAACAGAGAAATGCTAGTCAAAACCACAATGAGATGTCACTTTATAAAGGTTAGAATGGCTATTATGAAAAAGATGAAAGGGAAGTGTAAGTGAGCTTGTGAAGAAAAGAGAAATCTTGCACACTGTTGTGGGAATTTACATTAATACAGTCATTAGGGGAAACAACATGGAGGCTTCTCAAAAAATTCAAAACAGAACTATAATATGATCCAGCAATCCTACTTCTGGGTATGTAGCCATAGGAAATGAAATCAGTACGTTAAAGAGATATCTATACTCCCATGCTTATTGTAGCTTTATTCATAGTAGACAAGATATGAAATAAATGTAAATGACCATCAATGGATGAATGGATAAAGAAAATTTGAGCCAGGCTTGGTGGCTCAGCCTGTAATCCCACGCCTTTGGGAGGCTGAGGTGAGTATATTGCCTGAGCCCACGGGTTCGAGACCCGCCTGGGCAGCGAGACCTCATCTCTACAATAAATAAAAAAATCAGCCGGGCATGGTAGCGCATGCCTGTAATTCCAGCTACTTGGAAGGCTAAGGCGGAAGGATCGCTGGAGCCCAGCAGGTCAAGGCTGCGGTGGCCGGGAGCGGCCACTGCACTCCAATCTGGGTGACAGAGTGAGACTCCAACTCAAAGAAAAATAAATTGCTGTATGTATACAATGACTCGTTATTCAGCTTTTAAAAGGAAGGAAGTTTTGTCATTTGAGATAACAAAGATGAACCAGGAGAACTCTCTCTCTCTCTCTGAACCTTACTTTCCCTATATTTCTCAGCATGAAATTAACACAAACCTTGCACTGGTAATAAGAGTGTTAAGTAACAATGAATGTAAAAAACATAACACAATTTCTTGAAAGAACATAATAGGCACTCAATGAATGACAGCTATCATTATTATTATTATCACTATTACTATTACTGTTATTATTGTTTCTATCATTATTATTGGAACTCAGTTGCCTGGAATGTTCAAATAGTGGGCATGGTGGTCATGTCCACTATCTACAAGACTGTTGTAAGAAGTGTCATTTCAAAAGATATCTGAAGCATTTGTTACGTGGTCATGGATTACACTTGGATTCTTTCAGTTGTTGTGGCTTTGGCCACATTGAGAATGCTGTAATCTTTCTTTACCACTATAAATCTAGCAAGTGATAGAACTGGAAAAACACGAATGAATGTTTGTTGTTAGAATGAATGAATTCTATAATTATCTCAATCATCCTTTCAACTTCTTTCATTCTTGTGTGTAAAGGAAGAACTGAGTAGTGAAGGAACTCTACTGGACTGATCATTTTCCTATATCACAATCACCTTAGTAAAACGGGCCGATGGTAATCAAACATGACTCACCTATAGTCACACCATACAAAAATGATCAAGCACATTCCATAATCCACATGTAGTACTTACAGTTTCTACCAAGAAAAAATAAAGCTTAGTCTGGTCAACACACAGTTATACATTTTACTCTACTAAATATTAGTGGAGATGGCCAGCTTCCATTAACTTTTACTCATAAAAGGGCAAGTCACGAGAATGTTTTTATTCCTGCTGACTAGTATGAATACAAAGAAAATGGCTATAAGTAGGCAGTTTCCTATATTACTCTTGAGAGTGTTATTGGTACAACCTTTCTAGAAAGCAATGCAGCACTATCAAGAGACTTAAAATTGTTCATACCCTTTGACAGGGTGATTGCCCTTCTAGGAATTTATCACAAGGAAAAAATGTAAATGAAGACAGAATTTAAACACAAAGAAGTTTCATTACAGTATTATTCATAATAGAAAAAAATTATAAACAACATAAATGTCTCACAACAGGGGAATGATTAAGCAAATTATAGGAGAACCCTGCAATAAAATATTATGCAGTCATTAAATATAATGGATGCAAACAGTTTTAATAATGTAACTATATAAAGTAATAAATTGGATAAAAATGGATGCATAATATAATTTTAAGTATGTAAGTATATATTTACCTATAAACACATGCATACTATATTTATAAACCC
>NW_007160814.1:0-1118 GCF_000164805.1 Carlito syrichta | reverse complement strand
GACGTTTGAGCTGACTGGGTCCGCAGGGACAGAGCCTGGCCTTATGATGAGTGGACGGGGTGGAAGGCGGGACACACGTCCTTCTGCACTGACTCACTCCCCGGCCTTGTGTGAACTTGCCCGAACACCCCCTGTGGCCTCTGACACTCTCCATTCATGAAACGTGAATCACTTTGGTATCAGTTCCCGTCGGGAAACCAGAGATGCAATTCCTTCATCATGCTCGCCTGTCGGTATTGTCGTTTACTACTTGTTCTCCTCTATCTCATTTGAGTTTTTGTTTGTTTGTTTGTTTGTTTGAAATCACTGGACCCAGGTTCATTTGTAAATAAATGCATGCATATATATATTTGTCATTTTTTTATATATATTGTCATTGTTTTATATATATATATTGTTTTATATATATATTATATATATTGTTTTATTTATTTATTTATATATATATATAAAACAATGACAAACAGATAAGTAAAGAAGAAATGGATGGGCCAGGCTGGGTGGCTCAGCCTGTCATCCCAGCACTTTGGGAGGCCATGGTGAGTGGATTGCCTGAGCCTGCGGGTTCGAGACTAGCCCGGGAAACTTGGTGAGACTTCGTCTCTGCAATAAATCAAAAATTAGCTAGGCATGGTCGCACGAGCCTGTAGTTTCGGCTACTTGGAAGACTGAGGCGGAAGGATAGGCAGAAGGATCGCCAGAGCCCAGCAGGTTGATGCCGGGGTGGCCGTGAGTGTGCCACAGCACTCCAGCCTGGGCAACAGAGTAAGACTCCAACTCAAAAATCAATAAAAGAAATGGATGAAAATGAAAACAGCCCCATTTAGAAAACAAAAGCCCAAGTCCAGGCTGCCATGGAACCGTTTCACTGAGAATATGGAGAAGTCTAAAAGGTGATAACTCTCATCACCCCAAGATCCTAAGCTTACACCGAGCCTTCAAATCAGGGAGTGGGAAGCAGGTTGCAACATTAGGATCACCCTGGATTCCTGGGTCAGATGCAGATTTTGACCCCTTAAAAACCATCACGTTCCCACACACTTGCAACTTTGCACATGCACACACACACACACACACACACACCACAGAGGAAGCAGCTCCCAAGTACACACAAAAAC
>NW_007160813.1:0-10514 GCF_000164805.1 Carlito syrichta | reverse complement strand
CATACTGGGGGTGGGGCTCCTAGGGCCCTGCCCTGGCCGTGTGGTTCTTTCCCAACTAGGGGTCTTGTTTGCTCCATCTCCAAAGTGAAGAAGGCCTTGGTACTCGGTATCGTCTAAGGTCCTTTCCAGCTCTGAAATCCCAGGCTCACGTGTCTGCTGAAGACCATGGGGACATGGGAATGACCAGCCCTCCAGGCTGCCTCCTGGCTGGGTCAGGGCTCCTGCCAAAGTGGACCTTTGCTGCCAGCACAACCCGGGGATCCTCATGTAGTCCCCACTCCCTTCTCCCCCACCCCCCACCCCCACCAAGAGAAGCAGCCAAGAGGCTGCAGGAAAGAGGTGTCCAGCATCAGCCCACACCGCCCCAGGGACTGCAGGTAGACACTTGAAGGGGGGCAGGTGGCAACACCAGGGTCTCTGACATCCTTCCCATGACCCATCGGGGCTCACGTGGCCTTCCCAGCAGCTGATGGTAGGGGCTGGGGGTACCGTCTTAGTCCACCATGGGCGGCATCACAGCTTCTTCTTCCTCACCACAGGGATGGGCACAACTTGGAAGATATTGGCCTTTTGGTCCTCAGTGTCCAGAGTCACCCAAGTAGGCTGGAAGCTGCCTTTGAAGCCAACGAATTTCATTTTCTCTGAAAAACAGTGAGTCATGTGAGCAAACACCCTGTGAGCAAATGGCTACCCCCACTCAAGCTCTCCCCCACAGCCACACTGGACTGTGGCCCCCGGGAAGAACTCTGCACCCAGCTACTAGCAGTACCTGGCATTTATTTGTATGCGGGCATGTGGGGGCTTCCCTGAGCCTCATGGCCACCAGGCAGGGTAATGGCTCTGTTTCACTGCAGGAATGGAGTGCACAGGGCGACCTTCCAGCAGATGCTGTTGTCACCAGCAAGTCCCTGCCCTTCTCTGAAGCCCAGAGTTCCCGTCTGCCAAATGATGGCATTGGTCTATAAGGTCTCTTCTGCAGGTTTGCCACTCTGTGGCTTTTGAAGGGATTCTGAGAAACGAAGGAAATTTTCCAAGGCCATGAAGTTAATGGTACAGCCCAGCTTGGAAATCTAGACCCCAATGACATCCAGCTCTCTCTGTCTTGCAGTGCCAAGCTTGAATGTCTAAGGGGCATGGGAATCTGGATCTATAATCAGCCCAGCCTGGCAGGCAGTGCATATGTATCATTGCTGGGCAAGTGCCACCCACTTTAGGTCACCCTCTATTTGTGAGCTTCTGGCTACTGCATCTTAATGGAAAAGACAGAGATCCCACATGATTCCAGGCCTGGGCTGGAGAAGCTGCTTCTGCTGTTCTTGTGTTCTCCTTGGGCTGATTTGAAGGACTTGCATTATTCCTAATTTTTCTCTAGTCACTGTCTGGGATAAACATTCCAAAGATGGACTGCTGGTTTTGATGTTTTCCATAGTCAGGATGGTGCAGTAACCAAGAAGCCCAGCTTTGAGTTAGAAAGTGTAAGATCCATGGCTGGGCATGGTGGCTCATCCCTAAAATCCCAGCACTTTGGGAGGCTGAGGTGAGAGGATTGTCTGAGCCCACAGGTTTCGAGACCAGTCTGGACAACTTTCTCTACATAAATGAAAAAATTAGCCAGGCATGGTGACGTGTACCTGTAGTTCCACCTACTGGGACGGTTGAAGGCAGATGGATCACCTGAGCCCAGCAGGTCGAGGGCTGCAGTGGCCGTGAGTGCCACTGTACTCCAGCCTGAGTGACAGAGTAAGACTCTGATTTTTTTTTTTTAAAGCTTAGGATTCATATTTTCATCTTTTTTGTTTTGTTTTGAGATAGGGTCTCATTCTGTTGTCCAGGCTAGAATGCAGTGGTGTGATCATAGCTCACTACAGGCTTGAACTCCTGGGCTCAAGCAATTCCTCCCGCCTCAACCTCCCAAGTAATGGGACTATAGGCGTGCACCACTACACCCAGCTAATTTTTCAAATTTTTGTAGAAATGGAGTCTCACTATGTTGTCAAGGCTGGTCTCAAACTCCTGGTCTCAAATGGTCTGCTTTATTCTCCCAAAGTGCTGGGATTACAGGTGTGAGCCACTGTGCCCCAGTTCTTAATCTTAAGCAAGTGGCTTAGGTAATTCTCAGTGTCCTCATTTTATTTATTTATTTATTTTTCAGGCACGTGCTACCAAGTCCAGCTAATTTTTTTCACTTATTGTAGAGACAAGGTCTCCCAAGTTGCCCAGGTGGGTCTCGAACCTGCAGGCTCAGGCAATCCACCCACCTCAGCCTCCCAAAATGCTGGATTACAGGCTGAGCCACTGAGCCCGGCCCAGTGTTCTATTTTAAATAGACATAATAGTACCTGTTATACAGGGTATTAATGAATAAGTGAGATAAATTTAAATGTTCAGCAAGGTGCAAGGCTGAACATTAAACAGCAGCCATGATGATCATGATCATTATTATCTGAGGAGTGTCTCCACCTGCCTGGCCACCTCCCCAGGACTGTCTCAGAACCGTGTCTGTGTGACATTAATGAGAGCCACGCTGACATTCCTGCCCTGCTGGCTTCTTCCAGCTCAGCCAGTGAGTCTGTGCTAGGCTTCCTCCCAGGAGAGATGCCTGACGTTGGACAAGCCATGCAGCTTCGCTGGGCTTTGATTTTCTCCTTCTCTACCTATCTCAGGGGAACAACTCAGAGTTTTGCAAACTACAAAGGGCTGTGCAGATGTTGGGTGTCAGCTGGAAGGCATGGGCCTTCTGCCTGTCTGAATAGCACGAAGTGGGTAGGAAGGTCAGATCAGCCACTTGGCTGATGATACTTTTGTTGAATGAAGGGCCACTTGCTGAGCAGATGAGTGAGCAAATCTAGCGATTTTCTTTCAGTGTCTGGTTGCGAGTCAGAATAAAGCTGGGGTAGCGCAGTGGTGCCCAACAGGTGATGTCTTGTTCGTTCACACCCAAAGATCACTGATTATGCTGAGGACACTGAGGCTGGGCTCAAGTGTAGTGGGCAAGAATGTTCTGGACTCAGCAAGACACACACACACACACACACACACACACACACACACACACACGTAGATACAGGGTCTCACTATGACTACTCTGATCTCAGACTCTTGGCCTCAAGAGATCCTCCCAGCCTGGCCTCCCCAAACACTGGAATTAAAGTCATGAGCCACCATGCCTGGCCCTCCCAGCAAAAGATAGCCGCAACCTCCATGCCAGGCACTTGCCTTCTCTGACTTTGTGGGCACTTTAAACCCCAGCCCAATCCTTACCTTTTAACTTGAGACCCTAGTCCGCCCAAGTTTTTCCAGCACTCGGGTCCATGGGCCTCTGGGGATGGATCTTCCCTTTGATGCCATGAGCACTATGGAACTGAGTGAGAAGGGACCAGTTAGGTGACTACAGCGAGGGAGCCAGGGGGACGGGAAAGGATGCTGGACTGTGCACGGTGGGACGTGAGTTGGCAGTGCCCAGTGGCCCAGCCCTGGATCTGAGAAAGGGCAGCCTCTCCTGCGAGCTGAGCTGACAGGCTCTTTCCATCTGGCGACGAACATCCTGACTCCCTCCCACGCATCTGGCCGCGGTTGGTGCCCATGGCCTTCTCTAAGCCTGTACGTGGCTCACCACTTTTACATATCTGTCCCCAAATAGGACAGAGTATGTACACAGAGGTCACACCACCTGGAGGCTAGCACCTACATCAGGGCTGGGCACACAGTAGGACTTCAACATGCATTTCTTCATAAGGACACTCTTAGCCCTGTTGGAGCAGGATCAGAGGGAAACACGGTGATGCACAAAGCTGGAACAGGAGGAAGCAGAGAGGAAGGAGAAAGAGGGGAGTGAAGGAAGAGGGAGAGCACCCATCAACCCTTGAGCCATAAATTCAGGAGCTCCTGACACAGTGCTAGAGCCTTTGGGGCCAGCTGCATTGGCATCGCCTGGCATCTTAGAACCACAGAACCCATCTACCACAGACCTTCTAAATCAGAATCTGCATTTCAACAAGCTCTCCAGGTAACTGTGTGCTCATTAAGGGACGAGAAGCCCTGTGCTAGAAGGTGTTGCCTGGGGCCCCTGTTTTTTGGGGGTCTTCTTTCACTGGTAACAGTTAGCCTTCTCTGAGCTGCAGGAAGAGCAGGGCCAGGTTTGAGAGCTTTCTGGGAAGAGCACCACAGAGTAAGGTTGCACCAAGAGCTCGGGCTGACCTCTTATGTTTATTAATGTATCATTTTTTTAATTTGTTGAGTTGGAGTCTCACTCTGTCGCCCAGACTGGAGTGCAGTGGCATGCTCATGGCCACTGCAGCCTCGACCTGCTGGGCTTAAGCGATTCTTCTGCTTCAGCCTTCCAAGTAGCTGGGTGTACCACCACACCCAGCTAATCTTTTGATTTATTGTAGAGATAAGGTCTTGTCTAGTTGTCCTGGTTAGTCTCGAACCCCCGGGCTCAGGCAATCCTCTCGTCTAAGACTCCTAAAGTGATGGGATTACAGGCTTGAGCCACCATGCCCGGCACCTCTTATGTTTATGTCACCTCCCTCTCTGGTCAGGCAAGACCCAGAGTTACTGCCTTCATTTTGCAAGTGGGGAGACTGAGGCAAATTGTTGCAAAGTATCTGAGAGGATCTGCCAAAGTGGGAAACTGCTCCCAGAAGGGGTAGGAGGTCTGGAGCTCAGCCTGTGCTGAGCCTGAAGGTTCTGACTTGCAAAAGTCCAACTTGGGAACAAGGGGTGTCTACTCCCCGCCTTGGGGTGTATCTAGGCCAAAGTGCTGGGGAAAACTGGCTCCATAGCAGCAAACACAGTTCCCTGGGGCCCAGGAGGAGTGAGCACCTCCCTCTGGAACAGGCGCTCCCAGGGCAGAAGCCCCATGGGGCTTCTGGTTCTCAAAGGAACGTCGTAACCACGGACCACAACCCGGACATGGGAAGACCATATGGGATTCTGGAACCCACTGTTACCTCCTTCTGTGTCCCATTGGGAGCGGCAGCAATGCTCGTAAAATGCAAGGGTTTGTGTGGAGGGATGGGGAGGGGGTTGGGAGCCACCCCAGGCTCTTCAGGAAGGCTGGAGCGGGAGGCCCTAAGGGTTGGTGGGGGAAGTCCCCTTAAGAAGAGAGGGCTTATTCCCAGCACATCCTCCACTCGATCTCAGACTGCGCCAAAGAGGCCCATCTGCATTGCTCCGTGTCAGAGCAAAGGCTGAGGGCCCTTTGACTGAGCTCAGCCTTCTTTCTGAGGGGTCTGTAGAGCTGATTATGCCGTCCTGTTAGGGATCTGCGTTTGCTCACAGGTATGGGACAGGGAGAAGGGGTCTGGCACCACCACAGCCTCCTGACAGCACCCAGAAGCTCGCCTGCCCATGGTAGATGCACCCATGGCCTCTCTGCCCCTGCACCTGTCAGCACGGAGTCTCCCACAGGGTGGTGGGGCAGAAGCAGCTCCGAGAAGCCATCCTCAATTTTGGGGGGTGAACATCTGCCCTCATGTTTCCCTGGACACTGGAGGCCCTGTGGCTGGGTGGGAAGGGTGAGGCGTGGCCTGTCTTGCCCCACTTCCTGCTGCTTGCCATGAGGTCAGAGAGGGTCTGGTGGAGCCCAGTTTTTGTCCCATCCCAGGAAGGGCTTTGCCCAGAGAGGTGCATGGGGGCTGCTTAGGCTGAAGGAAGCCTCATACACGGTTCCTCCAGGGCAGCTCTGCATCCTAGTTTCTTCTTTTTATTATTTCTAGTTTTTTGTTTTTTGGTAGAGACAAGGGCTTGCCATGTGACCCAAGCTGGTCTTGAACTTCTGGGCTCAAGCAATCCTCCTGCCTCGGCCTCCCAGAGTGCTGGGAGTATTAGCATGAACCACAGTGCCCGGCTCATTTTAGTTTCTTATTCCAAGCTTCTGCATCCTTTTTCATTTCGAGAAAAAGATCTCTGGACAAAAAAGGCCAGAAGGCCACTGAACTCTGGATGAAAAAGATATATTTCACAAATTCATAAATCTCATCCTTCTGTATGAATCTGCACATGAAAAATAAGATGCCAGAGGAGCATATGACGGGGTAACGGAGGAGGGACTACATGTGGCTAAGCAGAACTGCCTTCTGTGGATTCTCGTGGAGTGTGCAGTTCACCGCGTGCCCACCACAGAGTCTGGAGAGCACATTCGCTTTCATTCAGTAACTCTTTCCTCTGCACCTGCTCTTTGGGACTTGAACTTGACACTTAGACTTCCCACCAGGTTGTGGGCCCTGCACTCATTTAACCAGCTGGGCTCTGTGCTAGAAATGCAAGGGTGAATGAGACGTGACCCCAGCATGGAAGAGCACATACCCCTTCTGGGGCAGCAGACGCACCTGCCAGTCCTGTTGTGAGCAGTGCTTTGGCAGAGGCAGAGCTTCGGGGCTGGATTGGAAGAGACCTCACCTGTCACCGAGGAGGCTGTGGAGAATGCCCATAGATCACTAAGGAGAGGACACAGGCGGTCCCAAATCTAAGAGTCTCAAACCAGCAGCTAGTAAGGAAGAGGGACTCAAGCCAGGGTGATTGGAAGAGGGAGGGCCATAGGAGGCTGTGCCGGTGGTGCTGTTGACACACAGGGAAGGCCCGGACAAGGCAGCAGCAGAGAAGACCCTGGTGAGAAAACCGGCAGGAAAGTAGTGATGCAGGTGGCTTGACAGGTGCCATGACAGAGAGTGGGGTAATGAAGAAGAGAGAAGGGTCATTGTGGTGTCCAGATTGGACTAATTATCAGGGTGGATGGAAACGATTTACTCAAAACCAGGAAGTCAGGAGGAGAGGCTGCTTTGAGGCATTAAATGCCTAAAAGGGCTAAGAATTCAGTTCCACACAAGACGTCCAGGTTGCGTTCTCCAAGGAGCAGCTGGATCAGAATGTCTGGTGCTTAGGAAGGAGATCTGGGCTGGAGAGACTCAGAAGCCACCAGCACCGAGACCGTTTTGTAGGCGTGGGAGGGGATGAGGCCATGGCGGGAGGGTGTGTAGGGAGCAGGAGCAGTGCCCAGCCAGCCGGCCCATGTGCCATGGGGCTGTCCTGTCTCTTCGGCCCGACCTGCATTCATAGCAACCCTGGCTCCAGTGCCAGTGTTCAAGGGCCCGCCCAGCACTCAGGACATGCAGGCAGACTCTAGAGACCCCCTGGGCTTTTCCAGACTGGTCTGCAATGATGGCCTCTGTGAGAGGGAGGGGGCTGCTGTCCAGGAGCTTGCTAGGCCACTGGCCAGTGCTGGAAGCAGAGGCATAAACTCACTTGTCAGGCATGGTCGCCACATAATTGAAGAGCTGCCACGGAATGCCCTGCAGGACAGCATTCCTGAAGCTCATGTGGCTCACCACGTGGACTTGGTGCCCATCGATAACCACCACCTGGATACCGTCCTCTGAGCTGGGATACCTCCTCCCATCCACCTGCAAAGCCAGAGAAACCGAGTGTGCGGTGGGGTCCTCAAGTCCCCCTGGTTCTTCTGCCCAGGTGGTTCCCACGAAGACCCTGCAAACAGATGTTGCCTGTGCTGCTGCTCAAAGCCAAAACTGACTTCTCTCAATTCCTTGTAGCCCTCTGCAGTGGATCAAATAGTGAGTCCCGCAAGGTATGTCCACTTGGGACAAGGGCACGTGAATTAATTTGGAAACGGAATTCAGTTAACAAGATTTTGAGATGGAATCATCAGATCTTTAGGGCGAACCCTAAATCCAATGATGGGTGTCCTTATCAAAGAAAGGCAGAAGGAGATGTGAGACTCAGACACTGAGGAGAGATGGTCTGGTGAAGACAGGCCGTGATTGGAGTGATGTGTCTGCAAGCCAAGTAGCGTCAAGGTTGCCAGAAACCAGGATAGGCTTGGAACAGATTTTCTCTCAGAGCCAGAAGGAGTCAGCTCTGCCAGCACTTTGGTTTCAAACTCCTGGCCTCTTGAACTATGAGAAAGTAGCTTTCTCTTGTTTTAATGGAAGACACCCAGTTTGTGGTAATTTGCTGTTGTGTCATTTAAATTTTTGTGAAGTCTGGGTCTCACTACATTGCCCAGGCTGGTCTCGAACTCCTGACCTCAAGTGATCCTCCCACCTCAGCTTCCCAAAACTCTGGGATTACAGGTGTGAGCCACCACACCCAGCCTGTGGTGATGTGTTGCAGCAGCCTAGGGGACTAATACCACCTCACAGTAAGCAAACGTAGGCCCTGCAGGGCCAGAGTTGCTGACTTGGACGTAAGCAAAGTCGTTCCGCAGGTGGAAGAAATGCTGCTTGGCATTCTCCATCATCACCGCCAAGAAGTGGTCCTTCGCCTTCTGGAGAACAAAGAGAACCTGATGCAACTGTTAGTTGTGGGTGGTCATGCTCCTCATCTGCCCCAGGGCCCCGGCCCCAGGCAATGGTTTGTGGAGCTGACAAAGGAACCTCCTTGGGCTGGGCCCGACTGGAGGCAGAGGGGCCCAGGTTGCCGCCTGCCATTCACCAGCTGAGAACCAAAGAGCTTCTTGGGCCTCGCATGTCCACCACAGTGAACTGGGGGTAGGCAGGGGCTGCGCAGCTGCTGACACTCGCGTTCTTTGGGATCGGGGCGTTCATCTGGATTCTTTCGCAGCCTTTCACAGAGCAGAAGGCAAACTTCTCTCTCCCGTTCTGAGCTTTCAGATTCAGGAACAGCAGCCTGCATGCAGGAAGCGTAGCTGGGCATCTGCTTTGGCATCCAGAAGCTCCTCCTCCCCTTCCTCCACATCCTTCTCCCTGTCCTCCCGGGACACTGACAATGTTCCTGTCACTGTAGTTAGACCCAGCAGGCCTTACAAAATGGAGCCATGCCTACTAGAGGGTTAGATGTAGTTGGAGAAATAAAAAAATACATTGAAGGAAAAGCTCATACGAGTGGCAATTATATTCTGAGCATGTGCTATATGCCATGCCATCTATTAACCCATCTCATTTAATCCTCAGCCAATCCTCTCTAGCCGGTACTGGATGGGGACATCATGGCTCAAAGAAGTGAAGTGACTCTCCCAGGACCGCAGCTGGGAAGAGACAGAGCTGGGACTTTCCATCCCATCCTTGTGCCTCGTGAGGAAATGCTCAGTCTTCCTAACTCTACTTTTCTCCAAACCACAATTTATTGCGAAATTTATTTTATAACTTATTAAAAATAATCCTTATTGCTGTGAAGGAAGCTGACCAGCGTTACAGGGAGAAGATGAGGAAACCACAGTACCGACTTGGAATCCATCATCACCATTCTTTAGCTCAGAAAAACGCGGTCAGGCTGAGTCCCACGTTGGAACATTCGCAGCTGTGATGTGGACCACCTGGCATTGACACGCTCTGGGAGCTGACCCTCCGCTGAGCCCCGTCAGACCAGGGAGCCAGATTTGTACCGTGAAGCCAGGACTTCCAAGTCCCACCACACAGATGATTGGACCAGATACACACTAGACTCACAGAGGAGCCATCGGTTGGCTTCCCAACGAGCAAGGGGATTCTCCCTCCACGAGACCCAATGGGGCATGTCAACTACTGGTTCATGCTTGAACTGAAAGGCCACATGGAGTCAACACTGGCGCAACCGTGCTGTGCTCCATGCCTGCTGAGGAATCGAGAAGGCAGTTTGCAGCAAGAAGCCAATTCAAGAGGCCCAGCATGTGTGGGTACGTGTGTGAATGTGAGAAAGAGAGAGGTACCCCCCTAGGGGCTTTGCTGTTTCAGCACCAGAGCCCAGGAGGCCCAGTGGGGATTTTATTTCTTGACGATCCCTTGGTTTCCTTTCAGGAGCACCTTCACTTTATTTTTATTTATTTATTTTTTGAGACAGGGTCTTGCTCTGTCGCCCAGGTTGGACTGTAGTGTTGTGATCATAGCTCACTGCAACCTTGAACGCTTGGGCTCACGCAAGTCTCCCACCTCAGCCTCCCAAGTAGCTGGGACTACAGGTGCATGCCACTACACCTGGCTAATTTTTTTTGAGTTGGAGTCTCATTCTTGTTGCCCAGGCTGGAGTGCAGTGGAACACTCATGGCCACCACAGCCTCAACCTGCTGGGCTAAGGCAATCCTTCCAACTCAGCCTTCCAAGTAGCTGGAACCACAGACCCATGCTACCATGCCTGGCTAGTTTGTATGGTTTACTGTAAAGATGAGGTCTCACTAAGTTGCCCAGCCTGGCCTTGAACCCCTGAGCTCAGGCAAACCTCCCGCCTCAGCCTCCCAAGTAGCTGGGACTACAGGTGCATGCCACCATACACAGCTATTTAAAAAAAATTATTCAAAGAGACGAGATCTCACTCTGTTGCCCAGGCTGGTCTCAAAATCCTGGGCTCAAAGAATCCTTTTGTCTCAGTCTCCCAACGTGCTGGGATTACAGGTGTGAACCACCATGCCCAGCCCTGACATTTGGTCACCACAGTAAATGTTATCTATTTTTGAACTTCATACAAGAGTATCATACAATATGGACCTTTTAGTGTCTTTTTTTGGTACTGAGAGGACAACAATAGATTTAGGTTAAGAGCATGCTATTGAGAGACCCAAGAAA
>NW_007160812.1:0-5547 GCF_000164805.1 Carlito syrichta | reverse complement strand
AGCACCCAGAAGCTCGCCTGCCCATGGTAGATGCACCCATGGCCTCTCTGCCCCTGCACCTGTCAGCACGGAGTCTCCCACAGGGTGGTGGGACAGAAGCAGCTCCGAGAAGCCATCCTCAATTTTGGGGGTGAACATCTGCCCTCATGTTTCCCTGGACACTGGAGGCCCTGTGGCTGGGTGGGAAGGGTGAGGCGTGGCCTGTCTTGCCCCACTTCCTGCTGCTTGCCATGAGGTCAGAGAGGGTCTGGTGGAGCCCAGTTTTTGTCCCATCCCAGGAAGGGCTTTGCCCAGAGAGGTGCATGGGGGCTGCTTAGGCTGAAGGAAGCCTCATACACGGTTCCTCCAGGGCAGCTCTGCATCCTAGTTTCTTCTTTTTATTATTTCTAGTTTTTTGTTTTTTGGTAGAGACAAGGGCTTGCCATGTGACCCAAGCTGGTCTTGAACTTCTGGGCTCAAGCAATCCTCCTGCCTCGGCCTCCCAGAGTGCTGGGAGTATTAGCATGAACCACAGTGCCCGGCTCATTTTAGTTTCTTATTCCAAGCTTCTGCATCCTTTTTCATTTCGAGAAAAAGATCTCTGGACAAAAAAGGCCAGAAGGCCACTGAACTCTGGATGAAAAAGATATATTTCACAAATTCATAAATCTCATCCTTCTGTATGAATCTGCACATGAAAAATAAGATGCCAGAGGAGCATATGACGGGGTAACGGAGGAGGGACTACATGTGGCTAAGCAGAACTGCCTTCTGTGGATTCTCGTGGAGTGTGCAGTTCACCGCGTGCCCACCACAGAGTCTGGAGAGCACATTCGCTTTCATTCAGTAACTCTTTCCTCTGCACCTGCTCTTTGGGACTTGAACTTGACACTTAGACTTCCCACCAGGTTGTGGGCCCTGCACTCATTTAACCAGCTGGGCTCTGTGCTAGAAATGCAAGGGTGAATGAGACGTGACCCCAGCATGGAAGAGCACATACCCCTTCTGGGGCAGCAGACGCACCTGCCAGTCCTGTTGTGAGCAGTGCTTTGGCAGAGGCAGAGCTTCGGGGCTGGATTGGAAGAGACCTCACCTGTCACCGAGGAGGCTGTGGAGAATGCCCATAGATCACTAAGGAGAGGACACAGGCGGTCCCAAATCTAAGAGTCTCAAACCAGCAGCTAGTAAGGAAGAGGGACTCAAGCCAGGGTGATTGGAAGAGGGAGGGCCATAGGAGGCTGTGCCGGTGGTGCTGTTGACACACAGGGAAGGCCCGGACAAGGCAGCAGCAGAGAAGACCCTGGTGAGAAAACCGGCAGGAAAGTAGTGATGCAGGTGGCTTGACAGGTGCCATGACAGAGAGTGGGGTAATGAAGAAGAGAGAAGGGTCATTGTGGTGTCCAGATTGGACTAATTATCAGGGTGGATGGAAACGATTTACTCAAAACCAGGAAGTCAGGAGGAGAGGCTGCTTTGAGGCATTAAATGCCTAAAAGGGCTAAGAATTCAGTTCCACACAAGACGTCCAGGTTGCGTTCTCCAAGGAGCAGCTGGATCAGAATGTCTGGTGCTTAGGAAGGAGATCTGGGCTGGAGAGACTCAGAAGCCACCAGCACCGAGACCGTTTTGTAGGCGTGGGAGGGGATGAGGCCATGGCGGGAGGGTGTGTAGGGAGCAGGAGCAGTGCCCAGCCAGCCGGCCCATGTGCCATGGGGCTGTCCTGTCTCTTCGGCCCGACCTGCATTCATAGCAACCCTGGCTCCAGTGCCAGTGTTCAAGGGCCCGCCCAGCACTCAGGACATGCAGGCAGACTCTAGAGACCCCCTGGGCTTTTCCAGACTGGTCTGCAATGATGGCCTCTGTGAGAGGGAGGGGGCTGCTGTCCAGGAGCTTGCTAGGCCACTGGCCAGTGCTGGAAGCAGAGGCATAAACTCACTTGTCAGGCATGGTCGCCACATAATTGAAGAGCTGCCACGGAATGCCCTGCAGGACAGCATTCCTGAAGCTCATGTGGCTCACCACGTGGACTTGGTGCCCATCGATAACCACCACCTGGATACCGTCCTCTGAGCTGGGATACCTCCTCCCATCCACCTGCAAAGCCAGAGAAACCGAGTGTGCGGTGGGGTCCTCAAGTCCCCCTGGTTCTTCTGCCCAGGTGGTTCCCACGAAGACCCTGCAAACAGATGTTGCCTGTGCTGCTGCTCAAAGCCAAAACTGACTTCTCTCAATTCCTTGTAGCCCTCTGCAGTGGATCAAATAGTGAGTCCCGCAAGGTATGTCCACTTGGGACAAGGGCACGTGAATTAATTTGGAAACGGAATTCAGTTAACAAGATTTTGAGATGGAATCATCAGATCTTTAGGGCGAACCCTAAATCCAATGATGGGTGTCCTTATCAAAGAAAGGCAGAAGGAGATGTGAGACTCAGACACTGAGGAGAGATGGTCTGGTGAAGACAGGCCGTGATTGGAGTGATGCGTCTGCAAGCCAAGTAGCGTCAAGGTTGCCAGAAACCAGGATAGGCTTGGAACAGATTTTCTCTCAGAGCCAGAAGGAGTCAGCTCTGCCAGCACTTTGGTTTCAAACTCCTGGCCTCTTGAACTATGAGAAAGTAGCTTTCTCTTGTTTTAATGGAAGACACCCAGTTTGTGGTAATTTGCTGTTGTGTCATTTAAATTTTTGTGAAGTCTGGGTCTCACTACATTGCCCAGGCTGGTCTCGAACTCCTGACCTCAAGTAATCCTCCCACCTCAGCTTCCCAAAACTCTGGGATTACAGGTGTGAGCCACCACACCCAGCCTGTGGTGATGTGTTGCAGCAGCCTAGGGGACTAATACCACCTCACAGTAAGCAAACGTAGGTCCTGCAGGGCCAGAGTTGCTGACTTGGACGTAAGCAAAGTCGTTCCGCAGGTGGAAGAAATGCTGCTTGGCATTCTCCATCACCACCTCCAAGAAGTGGTCCTTCGCCTTCTGGAGAACAAAGAGAACCTGATGCAACTGTTAGTTGTGGGTGGTCATGCTCCTCATCTGCCCCAGGGCCCCGGCCCCAGGCAATGGTTTGTGGAGCTGACAAAGGACCCTCCTTGGGCTGGGCCCGACTGTAGGCAGAGGGGCCCAGGTTGCCGCCTGCCATTCACCAGCTGAGAACCAAAGAGCTTCTTGGGCCTCGCATGTCCACCACAGTGAACTGGGGGTAGGCAGGGCTGCGCAGCTGCTGACACTCGCGTTCTTTGGGATCGGGGCGTTCATCTGGATTCTTTCGCAGCCTTTCACAGAGCAGAAGGCAAACTTCTCTCTCCCGTTCTGAGCTTTCAGATTCAGGAACAGCAGCCTGCATGCAGGAAGCGTAGCTGGGCATCTGCTTTGGCATCCAGAAGCTCCTCCTCCCCTTCCTCCACATCCTTCTCCCTGTCCTCCCGGGACACTGACAATGTTCCTGTCACTGTAGTTAGACCCAGCAGGCCTTACAAAATGGAGCCATGCCTACTAGAGGGTTAGATGTAGTTGGAGAAATAAAAAAATACATTGAAGGAAAAGCTCATACGAGTGGCAATTATATTCTGAGCATGTGCTATATGCCATGCCATCTATTAACCCATCTCATTTAATCCTCAGCCAATCCTCTCTAGCCGGTACTGGATGGGGACATCATGGCTCAAAGAAGTGAAGTGACTCTCCCAGGACCGCAGCTGGGAAGAGACAGAGCTGGGACTTTCCATCCCATCCTTGTGCCTCGTGAGGAAATGCTCAGTCTTCCTAACTCTACTTTTCTCCAAACCACAATTTATTGCGAAATTTATTTTATAACTTATTAAAAATAATCCTTATTGCTGTGAAGGAAGCTGACCAGCGTTACAGGGAGAAGATGAGGAAACCACAGTACCGACTTGGAATCCATCATCACCATTCTTTAGCTCAGAAAAACGCGGTCAGGCTGAGTCCCACGTTGGAACATTCGCAGCTGTGATGTGGACCACCTGGCATTGACACGCTCTGGGAGCTGACCCTCCGCTGAGCCCCGTCAGACCAGGGAGCCAGATTTGTACCGTGAAGCCAGGACTTCCAAGTCCCACCACACAGATGATTGGACCAGATACACACTAGACTCACAGAGGAGCCATCGGTTGGCTTCCCAACGAGCAAGGGGATTCTCCCTCCACGAGACCCAATGGGGCATGTCAACTACTGGTTCATGCTTGAACTGAAAGGCCACATGGAGTCAACACTGGCGCAACCGTGCTGTGCTCCATGCCTGCTGAGGAATCGAGAAGGCAGTTTGCAGCAAGAAGCCAATTCAAGAGGCCCAGCATGTGTGGGTACGTGTGTGAATGTGAGAAAGAGAGAGGTACCCCCCTAGGGGCTTTGCTGTTTCAGCACCAGAGCCCAGGAGGCCCAGTGGGGATTTTATTTCTTGACGATCCCTTGGTTTCCTTTCAGGAGCACCTTCACTTTATTTTTATTTATTTATTTTTTGAGACAGGGTCTTGCTCTGTCGCCCAGGTTGGACTGTAGTGTTGTGATCATAGCTCACTGCAACCTTGAACGCTTGGGCTCACGCAAGTCTCCCACCTCAGCCTCCCAAGTAGCTGGGACTACAGGTGCATGCCACTACACCTGGCTAATTTTTTTTGAGTTGGAGTCTCATTCTTGTTGCCCAGGCTGGAGTGCAGTGGAACACTCATGGCCACCACAGCCTCAACCTGCTGGGCTAAGGGCAATCCTTCCAACTCAGCCTTCCAAGTAGCTGGAACCACAGACCCATGCTACCATGCCTGGCTAGTTTGTATGGTTTACTGTAAAGATGAGGTCTCACTAAGTTGCCCAGCCTGGCCTTGAACCCCTGAGCTCAGGCAAACCTCCCGCCTCAGCCTCCCAAGTAGCTGGGACTACAGGTGCATGCCACCATACACAGCTATTTAAAAAAAATTATTCAAAGAGACGAGATCTCACTCTGTTGCCCAGGCTGGTCTCAAAATCCTGGGCTCAAAGAATCCTTTTGTCTCAGTCTCCCAACGTGCTGGGATTACAGGTGTGAACCACCATGCCCAGCCCTGACATTTGGTCACCACAGTAAATGTTATCTATTTTTGAACTTCATACAAGAGTATCATACAATATGGACCTTTTAGTGTCTTTTTTTGGTACTGAGAGGACAACAATAGATTTAGGTTAAGAGCATGCTATTGAGAGACCCAAGAAACCAAGAAACTTATTTGCTGTAAAAGTAGCGTTTAGTTCACTATATTTCATATATCCCCACCTCATGTTTACTATATATTTTGTGTATTCCTACCTCATGTATTTTATGAAATCTTAGTACTTTGAATCCTACCTCAGACCCCGTAGAATTAGGCATATGTCGGGTTTTAAGCAGTGTTTGTATTTAGAATCCTTGGGTTAAGCATTGTCAACCCCAAACCAGCAGGCTAACTTATGCTTTTACAACGGGATGTAAAGGATAAAGCGATAAGCCTCTTTCAAACATTCCTACAAGGTGGCACCAGACTTAGAGGAGCCACCTCCTCTCTAGGTGGGCTTTATCACCGGTTTATATCTCAGTGAT
>NW_007160811.1:0-996 GCF_000164805.1 Carlito syrichta | reverse complement strand
CAGGTCGAGGCTGCGGTGGCCGGGAGCGGCCACTGCACTCCAGTCTGGGCGACATTGTGACTCCAACTCAAACAAACAAACAAACAAACAAACAAACATAAAAAGTAAAAGTTGTTCTTTAAAAAATAGCAAATAAATGCATGTTTACTCTAGGCAAATTAGAGAAGCCCAGGGTTCACCCCTCACAGTGTCTGCAGGATAGGTGCTGTCAGTGGGGGGAGGGGTATCAGGTTTCAGTGCTGGAGAGTCCTCCGCAGGTGTGCGGGCCAGGGTGCAGGTGAATGATCGTAGGACATGTGGGGCACACGGGAAAAGGAACACTTTGCTTGAGGAAAACAATGACTGTACCTTTGATTTGAATTCAGTCTCTGCAAGTGGGACATCTTTGTGGAGATATAACTTTTTTAAAAACTTAAAAAAGTAATCTATATATTGCTTTTTAAAAACAAAATCAAACACGAGTGGATATACAACTCAAAGTCAATATGCCTCTTACTCAGATTCGGATTTTCTGCTCCCAAGGCCACTGGAATTAGCAGCTTCCTGTGCACCCTTTAATATTTGTACACACACACAGCTCGACATGCTGATGATCTTTTTGAAAACATAAATGGAGGTGTGCAACACACTGTGTGTACCTGCATTCTCCACTTCAAATCAACCTTAGAAGTCATTTGGGCGTCACTCACAGACCCGCCTCCTTTGTTTCCCTACAGTATGTATAGGGTTTCCAGGCTTTTGCTAGATCAGGCCTACATCTCTGCCCACAGGTGGGTGAGAGGCATAGCAGAGGTGTGCAGACTAGAAACTTGGGCTTTGGATGCAAACTGCTTGTGTTCAAACCCTGCCCCTTCTTCACAAGTTGGTGACCAAGGATGGGTGATTTGACCTCTGTATGCCTCAGCTTTCTCACTGTACAGTAGTCACCATCATGATAAATAAGATTATGTCTGCAAAGCACTTAGCAGGTCTGGCACACAGTAAATGCTCAATAAG
>NW_007160810.1:0-634 GCF_000164805.1 Carlito syrichta | reverse complement strand
AGAAGTTCCCCCATAAAGGAATGTGACAAGGACACTGTGGAGGCACATAGTTGGTTGATAATAAAAGCACACAGCAGGTCTAATGTAAAGACATATGGTGAGTCCACCACATATACACACAGTGGGTCCACCCAGAGGCATAAGACATGGCCTCCATGAAAACATGCAGTGGGTCCACTGCAGAACCACTATGCTGGACCACCAAGGGGAAACATGGCAGGTTCACCAGAAAGGCATGTGGTGGGTACACTGTGAAGGCATGTGGTGTATTAACTGAAGAAGCATGCAGCAGGACCATCATGGAGGAATGCAATTAGTCCAGTGTGAAGGCACGCGGCTGGTTTAATTAAGAGACACACAACAGGTCCAACCAGGAGGTATGTAGCATGGCCGGCATGGAGACACATGGCAGTTCTATCATATAAGCATATGGCAGGACCACAGTGGAGTCATGCAGTGAGTCCACCATGAAGGCACATGGCTGGTCCAATGTTGAGACACATAGAAAGTTCACCATGGAGGAGCATGCAGCGGAACCACCATGGAAGCACATGGTAGGACCACTAAAAAGGCAATAGCAGTTCCATCTCAGAGACATATGGCCGGGCCATCTGAAAATGGCATGGCAATTCCA
>NW_007160809.1:0-1031 GCF_000164805.1 Carlito syrichta | reverse complement strand
TAGTGAGTTATGTGAACTGGCTAGCTATGAGGCTATCTTGCTATTTCACCTATTTAAGTCACCTAGCTATCCAGCTGTCTATCTAGGTAGTTAAGTATGTTGGCTAGCCAGCTTGCTACTTCATTAAGTCAGCTAATTAAGTCAGATGGCTAGGCTGCTGGCTAGCTGGTTGCTAGACAATTAAGTCAGCTGGATAGCTAGCTGGCAAGCTAGTTAAGTCAGCTAGTTTACTCAGTTGGCTAACCAGGTGGCTATCTAGTTAAGTCAGCTCGTTATGTCAGTTGTCTAACCAGCTGGCTAGCTATATAAAAGATAGTTACATCTGATGCGTAGACAGCTGGCACGCTTGTTATTTCTGTTAGTTAAGTCAGCTGGCTAGCTATGTAGCTAGGTAGTTAATTCAGCTAGATATGTCAGCTGGCTAGCTAGTTAAGTCAGCTAATTAAGTCAGCTACCAATATGATAGCTAGCGAGGGAGCTAGCTAGTTAAAGCAACCAGTTAAGTCAGCTGACTAGGCAAGTAGTTGGTTAGTTAAGTCAGCTATTTAAGTAAGCTGGCTAGCTAGTTAAGTCACATAGTTAAGTCAACTCCCTATCCAGAATTTAGATAGGTAGTTAGGTAGTTAAGTCCGCTGGCAAGCCAATGGGCTACCTATGTAAGTAGCTACTTAAGTCAGCTGGCTAGCAATCAGGCGTCTATTTATGTCAGCTAGTTTAGTCAGCTGGATATCCAACTGTTTTTCTAGGTAGCTAGCTAGTTAAGTCTGTTGGCTAGTCAGCTGGCTACTTCGTTAAGTCAGCTAGTTTAGTCAGCTGTCTAGCCTGTTGGCTAGCTATGTAGCTAGGCAATTAAATCAGCTGCCTAACTAGATGGCAGGCTAATTAAGTCAGCTTGTTAAATGAGCCTGCTAGCCAGCTTGCCAGCTAGGTAGCTAGCTACTTATGTCAACTGTATAGCCATCAGACTAGATAGTTTAGTAACCTAGAAAAGTCAGCTGACTAGCTCACTGGCTAGCTAGGTAACTTGCTAT
>NW_007160808.1:0-571 GCF_000164805.1 Carlito syrichta | reverse complement strand
CAGAAAACAGAGGATTCTATTTAACCGACATTTTGGCTCTGTGAATAGCATCTGAAGGGTAACCTCGTCAGATCATTTCGTCCATGATCAGAAATGAAAACAGAAACCACAATTTCAAGCTAGCAACAGAAAACCAAAAAAAAAAAAAAAAAATTATCTTCTAGGAGAATATAAACACACTCAACTTCTTTTGCAGGAACAGCCTCAGGGCAGGGCACAGATCCCTGGCACAGGCTCAGGGCAGAAAACTACAGATTCTTTGTACAAAATGATGACCATAAACAAAATAAACAGGACACAGTGCTATTGGCAAACAAAACAAATTGTACCTCCTAGGAGAATGAGGTGAATAAAGGTCAAAAGAAGTTTCTGACCTGTGGACAAGCCCAAAGTTGCAGTAGAGGCAAGCCCTGTAGCAAAAAGCCCATCAATCAAGCAAAACAAGGAAAGAGGCC
This sequence comes from Carlito syrichta, assembly GCF_000164805.1. Taxonomy (NCBI): domain Eukaryota; kingdom Metazoa; phylum Chordata; class Mammalia; order Primates; family Tarsiidae; genus Carlito; species Carlito syrichta. Next base: position 116 of record NW_007160808.1, on the reverse strand, counting down.
AAGGATGACAGGGGTTTATATTAGAGGATGGTGGAACTGGCAAGCAATTTTCTAGCTTTGGATAGCTAGTTGTTCTGGGTCAAAATGTGCTGCTTATGAAAAGAGTCTCTGGTGAC
>NW_007160807.1:0-790 GCF_000164805.1 Carlito syrichta | reverse complement strand
TCAATGGGGAGTTATTTAGGGTCACAAAAGTATGGAAATGGGGTACCCTAGCAGGAAATCTACAAGCTGTTTGAGGATGGATCACCCATAATTTAAAGTTAGAGTAAATTTGGACATCTGTTGTCTGAACACAGCCTTAGAATAATGAGTTTGTTTTTATTTTTTAAAAAAAGTATAAAATATGGGAAAATATGTGAAAATTTTATTTATTGGGAAACTCTTTACCAAAAGATGTACAGTGCTGGAGTAATAATTCTCTATATCTGGCCTTCAATTCTTTTACCAGGAACCAGATCATTATTCAAAAGGTTCATCTTAGATACTTCCTTATCTTCATCTTTAATTATCCTAATGAAATAGATAGAAAAAAAATTAAATGAAAGCAATGAGAATAATTTTAAAAGATCTCGGTAGATAATTCAGTTCTCTTCAACAGCCTGCCTTATCATTCATTCATTCCATAAGCATTAACTAGCCATCCAATGCTAGGCCTTGTCCTAGGGGCAGAAGCAGAACAGATAAGGAGGTGCTAGTTGGTGTCCTTGAGGACTTTCAGCATAGCAACATCCTTCTTGATCTGCTGACCTGCATGGCAAGACTTATTTACTGCTCATATTAGTGGTGTCCTTGGATATGAATTAACTATGGCTTTGTTTCTTAAGAGCTGTGTGTGTGAAAGCCCTCTGCATTCTGTTGAACAGGGTATTGTTTGCATAATATATTGACCATGCAGGCGTAAACAACAAGTACAGTTTTTGAAATCGCTGGATTTTAAAAAAATCTGTCTTAT
>NW_007160806.1:0-779 GCF_000164805.1 Carlito syrichta | reverse complement strand
TTCCAAGGCATAGAAGAATGATAAAGAATAAAATGTTATTATTATTATTATTATTTTTTGAGTTGGAGTCTCACTCTGTCGCCTAGACTAGAGTGCAGTGGCTGCTCCTGGCCACCACCGCCTCGACCTGCTGGGCTTCGGCGATCCTTCTGCCTTAGCCTTCCAAGTAGCTGGAAATATAGGCGTGTGCTACCATGCTTGGCTAATTTTTTATTTATTGTAGAGATGAGGTCTCTCCAAGTTGCCCAGGCAGGTCTCGAACCCATGGGCTCAGACAGTTCACTCACCTCAGCCTCCCAAAGCACAGGATTACAGGCTGAGCCACCGAGACCGGCTGAAATGTCATTTTTAATTATGGAACACCAGCAACAGGGTCAGTATTGAATACAGGTTTAGAAACCATTCATGACTAACTGGTTTGTAATCTAAAAAAGGCAGAAACAACCTTTCCTAGGGGAAAAGGCAGGTCTCAACCAGCAGAAGACAGGAAGTTGTTATTTTCTTTCCATAATGTTACTTATACAAAGTCCACCTTGGTATGTATCTGCTAAAAGGATTCACGAAATCAGCTGTCTTCAGGAAACCAACTTTCATTCCTCACTCTGCATTATGTCTCCCAATTAAAATGGAAAAGAATAAGGCTTTTATTTCAATAACTAGAGAGAAGTCTTGGTAAATTCATTAGCAGCCACTAGAAATATTGGCTCAATGATGTGCAGTATTGCCTGAGATAGTCAAGACCACTGTCCAATGCAAAGCTCAATGTCAAGACCATTTTT
>NW_007160805.1:0-675 GCF_000164805.1 Carlito syrichta | reverse complement strand
TCCTTCCTTCCTTCTTCCTTTTTTTTCTTTTTCTTCTATCCTCACTAGGTTGCCCAGGCTGCTCTCAAACCACCAAAATTGGGCCATGCTCTTGGCCTGGGCCCCCCAAACTGCTGTGATCACAGTCTTTCCATTTGCTCGACATTCTGGTCTTTCTGAATTTTCTTTAACTCTGGGCCATATGAGATCCCCCCCCACTGAAACCAGCCCTCACCCATGGTGTTCTGTGTTTTGCTTGGGGTTGATGTGAGGACTTGCTATAGTGTCTAACCTGGTCTACAGCTCCCGGTCTCTGGCCATCTTTTGGTTGTAGCCTCTCTGAGTGCTGGGGACACAAGCATGAGTCACCTGGTCATCCCCACCCCCTCGATGTTTGAGAGTCACATACTCCCTTTCCCCTAGGTGGCCCCTGGGAGGAACGGGTGGATCCATTCTGAGGAATAATGCAGGCAGAAGGGTGGGTGCCCTGGCAGAAACATGACCCTGCACCAGACGCTTCCCCTGGACAGAGCTCAGTGGGCAACTCCGGCCACCGACTCCAGGGTCCAGGGTCATCAGAAGGGAGCGGGCCTCATGGTGGGGACCCAAGAGGGATGTGAAGACCGGGTTTGGGGGCTCATGTCTGTCATCCCAGCAGTCTCAGAGTCCAGTGTGAGAGGTTGGCCTGAGGTCCAG
>NW_007160804.1:0-757 GCF_000164805.1 Carlito syrichta | reverse complement strand
TAGCACAAGGTCATGTAGTTGCCTGTATATAAGGACTCTATTTCCGCAGATTCATGCTTAAAACAACCTGATTCGGGTGTAGGTCAAAGCAAGATGACCTGAAGTTTTTGGGGGATTGAACACACGAGTAATGCAGATTTCTTATTCTTACTTAGCAATAGACAGGTAAGTTTCCTGTATGTGAGGACTCCCATTACTCACATTCCTATTTCAAAACCTGATTCGTGGTTACCTTTTAGGAAAACGGCCTGTACTTTTTGGAATTGAGGAATCAAGTAAACAAGATTCCTTTTTATTCCTTAACATTATGATGTGTAGTTTCCTGTTTATGAGTACTGCTATTACCCACATTCATGCCTTGAATCTCTGATTCTTCTTTAGCCGTCAGCAAGATGCCCTGTAGATTTTCAGGACTGAGGACTTGTATAACCCGGATTCCTTTTTTTTCGCAACAACCATGCAGTTGCCTGTATATAAGTTCTCCCTTACCCAGATACATGCGCTGAAACGTGATGCTTGTTTAGAACTTAGGTAGACGTCGTGTATTTTTTTGGCTATTGAGATCACGTGTCACACAGATTCCTTATTCTTTCTTAGGAAACGTCCGTGCAGTTGCTTGTATATGAGGTTTTCATTTCCCTAGATTATGCTTCAAAAGCACAAATTCGTGTTTAACCCTTAGCAAGACAACCTGAAGTCTTTTTTGGGATTGAGGATACATGTAAACCAGATTCCTTATCAATAGAAAGTGCAGTTC
>NW_007160803.1:0-728 GCF_000164805.1 Carlito syrichta | reverse complement strand
CCTGAGAATATTTCGGATTGAGGCTAGTGTATCACAGATTCTTATTCTTCTTTAGCGAGGGGCCATGTAATGTCCAGTATATAAGGACTCCTTTTCCCCAGAAGCCTGTTTGGAAACCATAATTCTTGTTTAGCTCTTAACAAGATATCATGTAGTTATTGTGATGGAGGAACCGTGTAAAACAGGTTTCTTTTTTCTCCTTAGCAAGACATCGTGTAGATTCTGTAACTGAGGACTGCTATTAACTATGTTGCAACTTCTAAACCCTGATTCTTGCTTAGACCACAGCAAATGGCCTGTTGATATTTAGGCTTGAGAACAGATATAACAACCATGCTTCTTCTTCCTTGGCAAGGGGTCATGTATTTTACTGTATATTAGGATTCTCATTTCATAGATTCTGCTTCGGAATTCTTATTCTTTTTTAGCCCTTTCCAAGATGCCCTGTAGATTTTTGGGATTGAGGACTCATGTAACCCAGATTCCTTTTAGTTTCTTAGCAAAATGTCATGTAGTTGCCTGTATATAAGGACTCCATTTCCCCCAATTCATGCTTAAAACACCCTGATTCGTGTTTAGCCCATAGCAAGACCACCTGAAGCTCTTTTGGGATCGAGGTCACGAGTAACGCAGATTCCTTCCTCTTAGCAATAGGCAGTGATTTTCCTGTATGTGAGGACTCCCATTACCCAGATGTCGAATTCAAAAACCTGATTGGTGGTTACCTG
>NW_007160802.1:0-718 GCF_000164805.1 Carlito syrichta | reverse complement strand
TTTGGGATTGAGGTCACAAGTAACGCAGATTCGTCCTCTTACTTAGCAATAGGCAGTGATTTTCCTGTATGTGAGGACTCCCATTACCCAGATATCGAATTCAAAAACGTGATTGGTGGTAACCTCTGAGGTGGACGGCCTGCAGATTTTGGGATTGAAGGCGCATGTAACCAAGATTCCTTATGCTTCCTTAGCAATATGACGTGTAGTTTCCTGTATATGTCGACTCCCATTACCCAGCTTCCCCCTTCACTCTACAGGATGCCAAGACCGTTCATGGTGACCGAGAATTTCTGTTGTTTGGATATCAAGAGAAAGACTCCCATAATGTTCTTTGGAAACTGGAATCCAAGATTCCAGGTTCCCCTTCACCAGACGTCCCCAAAATGTGGAATCTTCAAAACCCAACATCCCAGTTCTGACATGCCCGACCACAAGAATTTTCTGTAGTTTGAGGTTATCTGAATCAAGGGATTTTGTACCAATATGTCCTTTGATTCTGGGGAACATGATTATTGTCATAGATTTTCCTAGGACAAAATTGGATTTGTAGGACCAGATCCTGGATTACAACTAACAAGAGGACCAGAAAGTTCCTTTGGATGTGTAATGACAGGTTTAGCATATCAACGGAGCATGTAGCTCTGAAAAATATAGGGACCCAGAAGCCAAGATTGCTGATTAAACCTTATCAACAGGTCCTGGAGGTTTCGGATAG
>NW_007160801.1:0-695 GCF_000164805.1 Carlito syrichta | reverse complement strand
GTGTATCTCAAACCATAGGATGGGGTGGCTGGTTTACTCAGGCTTGTCTCCTTGGCATTCAGGGAGGCCGAGACGGGAAGATGGCTGAGGACAGTGACCTGATACCAGTCTGGACACCATAACAAGCCCCAACCTCGACCCCAAGCAAAACTCAGAAAACCTGGGGTGGGGGCAGACCTCTGCGGGAGGATTGCCTCAGGCCCAGAGTTCAAGACCAGGAAGGAAGACCAGGATGTTGACAAAATGGAAAGCCAGTCAGGCTTGGTGGCTCAGTCTGTAATCCTGCACCTTTGGGAGGCTGAGGTGAGTGGATTGCCTGAGCCCATGGGTTCAAGACCCGCCTGGGCAGTGAGACCTCATCTCTTCAATAAATCAAAAAATCAGCCGGGCGTGGTAGTGCATGCCTGTAATTCCGGCTACTCGGAAGGCTGAGATGGAAGGATCACTGGAGCCCAACATGTTGAGGCTGTGGTGGCCAGGAGCTACCACTGCACTCATCTGGGTGACAGAGTGAGACTCCAACTCAAAAAAAAATGGAAAGCCTGTGACTGCAGCAGTTTGGGAGACCAAGGCCAAGAGGAAGGCCCGAGTTGGTGGTTTTGAGAGCAGCAAGGTCTACCTAGTGAGGGAACAAAATAGAGAGAGAGGAAAAGAAAGAAAGAAAGAAAGAAAATTAAGTAAAAAAGAAATTCATA
>NW_007160800.1:0-1512 GCF_000164805.1 Carlito syrichta | reverse complement strand
CTACATCAAGGTCACAGGTGCACAAATTCAATACAAATCGTTCAAAGTGTTTTCCATAATGTTCAACGAATCATTCATATTATACTCTTTGCTCTATACCCTGATTAATACAAAAAACTTTCGTGAGTTAACTCTAGGTTCAATCCAAGTTCACTGATTCCCAATATTTTTAACAATTAATATTATCAACTTAACACTATACTATTAACCTATTACAATTTAACATAACGCCTTATAACTCAGTTAAAACTTATTCTTAAACTACAAAACTTTACTATAATTCATGTTTCATATGTCTAAACTTTAATTTTCATATGATCTAGTTATTGGACTTTAATACTATGCTATATCCTATTAAGCTAATACCTTATCGTTAATTCTTTTATAAATCATATAGTAACTATTACACTTGAATAATGTAGCAAAAGGAATCAAAACAGCAAGCATAGATTTACGCAGCTATGAGTGTATATGTATATATTTTATCCCAACAAGTCTACTCTAAAAATCAAATAGTAGCTGTCACACTCTTGAACAAGGAAATGCAGGGCTTCCAAGATGGCGGCCATGGGCTGAAGCAGACAGAGTTTCGGTAATTAACGAAACAAAAGAAAACGTTCTACCTGGCTAGGGGCAGGGGACAGAACTATCATGGTAATTTAGTTTCTAATCTTAGCCCTAGGGGAAACAGCTTTCGGGAACAAGGACTACCCAGTCTACCAGGAAATAGAAGTAAAAAAATATCTAGAAAGAAGCTAAACTTAGAAAGACAGAAACAATTCCGCCATGCACCTTCCATCAAGTGTACTGAGATTCACTGTAAGTTTTACTGCCATGTATGCACACTGGTCACCAATCACACGCCAATATCATAGGTATAACTGATATCCTATGTCAGAGGCGATCTTCCAGATGGGCCTTTACAGGCCTCAGCCATGTAGCTATAGATGTTGGCTCCCAACAATTAGAACTAATTTTCACTTAAGAAAAGTGGCTGCACATCATTGGGGCCAATTTTTTTCCAATTGTCTTTTAACCAAAATTATTCTGATAACATCTTGGTGAATATAAATGAGGGCCTTAGTTAGCTGAATTTCTTACTTAAAAGCCTTATGCTAGACCATATTTAAAAATAGCTAGAAGAGAGGTTTTCGGATGTCCTCATCACAAATAATATAAATAAATGTTTGTATTAATCCATTTAGCATTGCTATAAAGGAATACCTGAGGTTGGGCAATTTGTAAAAAAAAAGGGGGGAGGCGTGGCTGGGTTCAGTGGCTCAGCCTGTAATACCAGTACTTTGGGAGGCTGTGGGGCGAGAAGATTGCCTGAGTTCATGGGTTCGAGACCGACCCCGGGCAACTTGGTGAGACCTTGTCTCTACAATAAATCAAAAATTAGCTGGGCGTGGTGGCACACCTATAGTTCCGGTCACTTGGAAAACTGAGGCGGAAAGATTGCCGGAGCCCAGCAAGTTGACACTGGGGTGGCTGTGAGTGTGCCACTGCACG
>NW_007160799.1:0-1027 GCF_000164805.1 Carlito syrichta | reverse complement strand
TATATGTCAGGTTCTGTAATTGATCCTCTCAGTTGCTCACTGGTAAGCCCCTTTGCTGTCACCTGTGGAGTTGTGGCCTCATTCACAATCTCCCCAGTATCTGCCCCTGGGAAGGAGAAGGAGGAGGTGAGGGTTGGTGGGGCTTTAGTTCACTTTCATATGGTCAGGGGCATCCCTTATAGTGGGGAGGTGTAGGATTGCCTCTTCCATGGGCACTGATGGGAGGGCAGCCCAGCCAGGCTTATCCTGGAGTAGAGTTTTTCTATTGCAGCTGATGTCCAGGCTCCACCAGGGTTCATCCTTCTCAGTCATGCCCCACCCATGTGGGTCTAATGTTCAGAGGATTGCTAGGGAGGAGGGATTGGGTCAGCCCCAGACTCACTGGTTGATCCCTTTGGGGATCTTCCTTGTCCTTTTCTGGTCCCACCCTTTGTCCAGTAGCTGAATCAAGATGGGAAATGGAGCACCTGAGATTCAGCACTCATCCTGTCCCTCCAGAGTTTGTACTTTTGGTATAATCCCTCTGGGTCATGATCAACCCCTGAGTAGTTAATTTACCAGTCAAAGAGGTTGTGTCTATTGCTCCATGGTAAGTAACTAAGCCAGAGCACTTTCTGCCCAGTTTTCAAGATGATAGCAATTGCTTTTCATCTTCTCCAGTGAGGCTCTAACTTTGGACTCCCTTGCTATGCTCCTTCCACAACTCTTGTTGCCAGTGTCTAACCAGATGCTGCAGTGGTGAGACAGAGCCTGGGACCAGTGGTCACTTCCAGCAGTTTCTTCCCAGGTAGGCCTTTGCTGATATTTAAAAAAAATAGCACTTGGATTCTGTGTCCCAGGAAGTGTTAGGGTTCAAGCAGAGAAGCTGCAGCACCAGTCACTTCACCAGGAGACCCCTGACCACTTGCTCCCAATTTCCCACTCAGTCAGTCACTAACACACCCACTTACAGACACATACACAGAATTTTCCATACACTCACTCACTCACACTGGGACTCGCATAGTCCAATAGGCTCCACTATCGA
>NW_007160798.1:0-780 GCF_000164805.1 Carlito syrichta | reverse complement strand
GCACTGAGTGCGGGGGGCCAGCCCCTGCAAGTTTTGGGGAGTCCCTTGGAAGATGTGGTGGCATCGGCGAATCTGTAGGGATAGATATTAAAAGAAAGAAAGATGGAAGGATAGATATAAAGAGGAAGAAAGAGAAAGAAAGAAAGTGGACAACTGTTCAGTGAAATGAGCAGAAGCCGTTTATTGAAAGTTACAGCAGGTATTTATCCCCAAATTTTAGACAGGCAGTCTCACAAGTCTTTCACATGAACACAAAGCCAGGTGCGGGGGGGCATCCCCTACCCACCAGATGCTTAGGTGTGAGGAGGAACAAACTCCAAGATTGTCTCATTGTTCCCTTTGCTAGTTAATGTTCTTCAAAAGCAGTGTAACAATCCTTACTAGTCTAATGATGTTCTGATAATCAATAACTTCTAAAGCTCACTCAATACCCATGATGACTAAATTAAACTCTACCACTTATACAATGCTACGGAAGCTCTTAATTATAGCTTAAGCCAATTTCCTAAAGAATGTGGCCCAGTCCAAAGATCACACTGGGCCCTACAGGATGTGGCCCAGTCCAAGGTCCACGGTGGGCCACCTTTTGGAACAATAGACTACTATCTCTTACAAGATGGCTATTCCAAAGTCTTATATGTCTATCCTAATTTCTATGATAGTTTTCCAATTCTTAGTTCTAATATATAAAGTTGAGTAGAAGCAGCAAGCTTCTAAACCTAAATGTAAATTGTAATGTACTAAGGCAAAAACTTCGATAGTAGAAAGTGGAGACGATGA
>NW_007160797.1:0-757 GCF_000164805.1 Carlito syrichta | reverse complement strand
CCAGAGGCGATCTTCCAGATGGGCCTTTACAGGCCTCAGCAATGTAGCTATAGATGTTGGCTCCCAACACAGATTCCTTATTATTCTTTACCGAGGGGCCGTGTAATGTCCTGTATATTAGGGCTTCCTTTCCCCAGAAGCCTGTTTGGAAACCCTGATCCTTGTTTTGCCATTATCAAGATGTCATGTAGATATTGTGAGGGAGGAACAGTGTAAAAGTGGTTTCTTAGTTCCCCTTAGCTAGAGATTATGTAGATTCTGCATATGAGGACTGCTATTAAATATGTTCCAGCTTCTAAATCCTGATTCATGTTTTGCCCACAGCAGATGACCTGTTGATTTTAAGGACTGAGGACTGCTATTACCCCGATTCTTTTTCACACTTGGCAAGGGGCTGAGTATTTTCTTGTATTTGGACTCTCATTAGATACATCCTGCTTCGAAACTCTGATTCTTTTCAGAACTTTCCAAGATGCTCTGTAGATTTTTGGAATTGAGGACTCGTGAAACCCAGATTCCTTATTCTTTCTTAGCAAAAGGTCATGTAGTTGCCTGTAAATAAGGACTCCATTTTCCAGATTCATGCTCGAAAACACCATGATTCGTGATTAGCCCATAGCATGAAGACCTTCAGCTTTGTAGGATTGAGGACCTGAGTAATGCAGATTCCTTATTCTTACTTAGCAATAGGCAGTGAAGTTTCCTTTATGTGAGCACTCCCATTACCCAGATTCCTACTTCAAAAACCTGATTCATG
>NW_007160796.1:0-811 GCF_000164805.1 Carlito syrichta | reverse complement strand
CAATATACATTTGACTCATCACCACATGGAATGTATTCTAAGATCAACCACATACTTGACCATAATTCAAGCATGAGCAAATTTTAAAAGATCGAAATTTTACCATGCACCTCCACGAACCACAGTGGAATAAAAAGAAACATCAATACAAACAAGGTTCCCCCAAAACCCACAAAGACTAAACACTAAACACTAAACACGAACACTAAACAGCATGATGCTAAACAACTCTTGGGTCAATGATGAAACCAAAACAGAGATTAAAAGATATCTGGAAACAAATGAAAATGAAGAACTATCTTACCAAAATGTCTTGGGTGCCATTAAAGCTGTAGCAAGAGGGCAATTCATATCTCCACAAGCGCGTGTGAAGAAAATGGAAGGATCACAAATTAGCCTAACAAGCCACCTAGGGAAGCTGGAAAAGCAAGACCACCAAAACTCTAACTTCAGCAGGAGAATCCAGATAACCAAAATAAAAGCTCAAATCCAGGCCATAGAAGACAAACAGATAATACAAAGAAAAAATGAAACAAAAGGCTGGTTCTATGAAAGGACAAACAAGATCGATGGTACCCTAGTTAGACTGACCAAGAAAAAGATAGAAAAAGCCCAAATAAACACAATCAGAAACCCAAAAGATGAAGTCACATCTGACCCCGAAGATACACAAAAGATCATTAGAGACTACTGTGTACACTTGTATGGAAACAAACTTGAAAACCTTAATGAAATGGAGAACTTTCTGAAATCACACAACCTGTCTAGGTTAAAAAAAGAAATTGAGATTGTAAATAAACCAATAACAATC
>NW_007160795.1:0-783 GCF_000164805.1 Carlito syrichta | reverse complement strand
CCAGCGTCTCATGATGATCAATCTCAGTAATGTAGGTGGTGTATCGATCTGACCCACAGTACTATCAGCCATCTAATAAGCCCATCTTTTCCACACATACAAAATAAAAACATTCTAAACTACTGACATTAAATAAATCCAAATAAATATGCCCATTGTCACCCACAACCTATTATACAAACTAATGTTTTATAAGAACTTTTTTAATGGGAAATGTAGGCTCACACCTGTAATCCCAGCACTTTGGGAAACTGAGGCAGGAAGATCACTTGAGGCCAGGAGTTTGAGATCAGCCTGGGCAACATAGTGATACTCTACCTCTACAAAAAAAAATTAAAAATAAAAATTAGTAGGGAATAGTGGCATGTGCTGTAATTCCAGGTACTTGGGAGGCTGCGGTGGGAAGATCCCTTGAGCCCAGGAGTTTAAGGCTGCAGTGAACTATGATGTGCCACTGCACTCCAGCCTGAGAAAGGAAGCAAGACCCTGTCTCAAAAAAAAAAGAAAGAAAGAAGAGAAAAGAAAAGAAATACAAGTATACATGAACACAGTTACGAGATAGCTATAGTGCTGGAGGGTCAGTGTTGGAATTCTGGCACAATGACTTATTTGTTCTCTGACTTTAGACAGACTTTTTCAGACTTGACTGATCTGTGCCTCAGTTTCCTCATCTGTAAAATTAGGATCACAATAGTGCCTACTTCATAAGATTGTTGTATAGAGTAAATGAGTCAGGACATGCAGAGTGCTTTAGAGGGTTCAAAATATAGTAAGGGACATATA
>NW_007160794.1:0-804 GCF_000164805.1 Carlito syrichta | reverse complement strand
AAAGCTGGCCAGTCACAGGGATTTTATCACAGAAAGGAGCCAGTCACTGGGACACCTGTCGTATTGAAGGGCACTCACTTAAGAACCCATAACAAGGATGGGTCATTCCCTGGGGAACCATCACATAAGCAAGGCAGTTATGGGGGCACACCTCACAGAGGAGAGCTAGTCACTGAGAAACCATAATGCACAAGGGCTTGTCACTGTGGAACCAATAACAGAGAAATTCCAATCACTGTGTCACCTATTATGGAGGATGGCCTGTCACTGGAACAACCATCAGAGAGGAAGGCCAGTCACTGACATATTTATCGCTGATGGATGTGAGTCACTGTGACAAATCAAAAAGGAGAGTTTGTCACTGAAGAACCCATTATGGAGGAGGTCAGTTACTCAGATACCCATCACAATTGAAGGCAAGTTACTCGGCTGCTCATTATGGAGGAGGGCCTGTCACATCAGTGGGTTACAAATAACTAAGGAGGTACAGACACTTTGAAACTCGTAATGGAGGAGAGCTAATCTGAGACCCACATTATGTAAGAAACCCAGTCAATGTAGCAACAACTATAGAGGAAATCCTGTTACTAGGGCACCAATCACAGAAGAGGATCAGTCGTTGTGGAGTTTTTCACAGCAGAGGGTCTGTCACTGGGCATGCATCAGAGAGTAAGGTCAGTCACTGTGGCACTCATTACAGAGGAGGTGTAGTCAATGAGCACTCACCACAGAGGAAAGACAGTCACTAGGACAGTCATCATAGAACAGGTCCACCCATTAAAAAGGTAGGCTAGTCATGGGTGC
>NW_007160793.1:0-826 GCF_000164805.1 Carlito syrichta | reverse complement strand
CTGAGCTGAACTTATAGTGCTGTCAAAATGTGATTGACAGTAGTGGAAAACTGTTTAGAAGGAGGGGTGAGATTGGCAATGGAGGGATACTGCTAAGGAAAGGAGGGGCATACCTCATCAACCATGGACCCTGCATAATCAATGTTTGTACTTATAACTTTGAATTGTACCCCACATTTTAAAAACTTAAAATAAATAATTACATAAATAAATAAATGAAAGCTGTAAAACATGCAAAGGACTTTGTTTATTCTATTTTTTATTATTTGTTTTACTTTAAAAATGGTTACAATTCAGGGTTGGGCCTAGAAATGTTCATTATGCAGGGATTGGTTTTTCAAGAATTGTATAATACTGCAAGGATAAGTCCTTTTCCCTTTATTACATGGGAATGCATGGTGTAATTCTGCCTTCAAAATTGACAACTACAGTGTTTGGCACATAAATTCTGAATGTTTTATTCTGCCTAAACTGAAACTTGTTGACATTACAGACCTTTATCATTCTCAGAATACCGCGCCTTGACATACACTGTACCTAAGTGCTATTCAGAAGGCAGAATGCATAATAAATCTTAAAAAATTTAGAAAATAAAACGGTATCGTAATTTAATACAGTTTTTTCCATTCTTAAATTTTGTGTACATTTTCATGATGCACTCTGTAATTTCTGCTTGTTAAGTTTGATTAAATGTTACAGATGTGTAATCTTTACAGAAACGTTTCCCTTATATAATTTAAGGAAATATAAAATCACTTTCCCTTTATATTGTAACCCAAGTTACATTTTTAAAGTGTATTTCCATTGACTACCTTCGTATTTTCTC
>NW_007160792.1:3809-7484 GCF_000164805.1 Carlito syrichta | reverse complement strand
AAATCTGGAAACCGGGATAGCTCCTGCTTTGTTTCTTTTGATAAGATTCTTTTAGCTATTCATGATTGTTTATAGTTTCATATGAATTCCTTATTGTAATCTTCAGGCCTGAGAAGAATGATTTTAACCTAATGGTCATATCATTGAATCTGTAGGTTTGCTAAAAGGCTGATTTTTACATTAAAAGAGGTAAGCCAAGTCAGGGAAACAAGCATGTCAAATTGTCATTGATGACATAAGACTCAGAACTTTGACATCATAATGGGAGGGACCTTGACTACTGAGCAATCCTTAGGCTTCAAGCACTTGTGTACGGTGCTCTGCCAAATGTGGTAGACATGGTGGATTTCATTACCAAGAAGTGAAGGGAACAATGTGTTCACACCTATCCAAAAATTTTTCCAGGGATAAGTGAGTATTCAAGATTCCTCAAAACGAAGTAGTCCTTTTTTTTAAAAAAAAACGCAGTCTTTATTGAGAGGACCAAGAACCTCCCAAACTTGGAGGGCACCTGAGAGGGTTGCCCATGAGGTAGTCTTTAATTATTATGGTCACGGAGTCCTGTTGGAGCTTAGCTATACCACAATCAAATGATATTTTATCACTTTCTTTTGTTTAGTAACTTTTGGAAGTTTTTAGTATTGTGTAACAGTTTTTGAGTTGTTTTTCCTACAGGATTTGAACATTGCTTTTGCTAGGATCATAGTCAATTTTCCAGAATTTTCAATTATAAATTTTTATACTAATGCAGAGCCCAAATACTTACTAATTTGTAAACCTCCATGTTATTTGGCTTATATATATTAGGTCCAGAACTCTCCTTTTTCGGTTTGCATCATTTTAAATGCTTGGTGGTTAAAAGTATCAAATTAATCAGATACTTTGTTGCAGAGTACAGCATTATGTCTTAGGTAGAGAAAATACTGGGGGATTCAATGGAAATACTCTTTTAAAACTATAAATTAGAGCCGGGCTCCGATTCTCAGACTGTAATCCCACGCCTTTGGGAAGCTGAAGTGAGTGAATTGCCTGATTCCGCGGGTTCGAGACCCGCCTGGGCAGGCGAAACCTCATCTCTACAATAAATCAAAGAAAAATTAGCCGGGCTTGGTAGCGTGTGCCTGTAGTTCCAGCTACCTGGAAGGCTGAGAAAGAAGGATCACCGGAGCCCAGAGTCCAGCAGGTGGAGGCTGGGGTGGCTGGGAGCGGCCACTGCACTCCAGTCTGGGTGACAGACTGAAACCCCAATATTTACTTCAAATATATAAGTGAAACTTTTCTCTAAGAATTGTACATGTGTAGCATTTAATCAAAATTAACAACCAGAAAATACAGAGTGCACCAATAAAATGTACACAAACTTTAATAATGGAAAAAGCTGTATTAAATTACGATACTGTTTTATTTTCTAAAATTTTTAATATTTATTATGCATTCTGTCTTCTGAATAGCCCTTAAGTACACTGAATCTCAAGGTTCATTTTTCTAAGAATGCTATACATCTGGAATCTCAACAAGTTTCAATTTAGGCAGAAGAAAACATTCAGAATTTATGAGAGAAAAACTGAAGTTGTCAATTTTGAAGGCAGAATTATACAATGTATTCCAACGTATTCAAAGGAAAAGAAGTTATCATTGGAGTATTATACATTTCTTAAAAAATCAATCCCTGCATAATGAAAATTTCCAAGTCCAACCCTGAATTGTAACCATTTTGAAAGTAAAAAAGTAAAAATAAAACATAATATAAACAAATAAAGTCAGTTAAATGTTTACAGCTTTCATTTATTTATTTATTTATTTATTTAATAAAAATGGGGGATACACATCACAGTTAGATATACAAACATTGATTTTGCAAGGTACCTAGTTGATGAGGTATGCCCCTCCCTTGCTTAGCAGTATCCCCCCACTGCCAATGTCACCCGTCCCCTTAAACAGTTTTCCACTACTGCCAATCACTTTCTTACAGCACTATAAGTTATCCAGTTAAGCTCATGAGTGAGAACATATGGAACTCTGTCCTTTGTTTCTGTGATAAATCACTGAAAATGACTTACCTCATATCCAGTAAACGTTCTGCAAAATCCTTCTATCTGTCCTTTTTTATGACTGCATAATAATCCACTGTGTATATACCTCATTTATTTTACACATTCCAGCTTTGATGGGCAACATATTTGGTACCATGTTTTTTGCAATTGTGAGTAAAGCTGCAAAAAACATGCGGCTACAGGTATCTTTTTGGTAAAATTATTTGAGTTCCTCCAGGTATATTATCTATAAGGTAATTTCTGAGTCACATAGTAGGTCAAGATCTTGTCCCTTGACAAACCACCTCACTATTTCCCAAAGATGTTGCTCTACTTTTCAGTCCACATGCATTGTAGAAGCATTTATTTCTTCCAAAATCCTGACCTGAATCTGTTTTGGTTTGTTTTATTAATGATGGCCAGTCTTGCAGCGGGTATGTGGTATTTCAAAGTGGTTTCATTTGCATTACTTTGATGATGAGTGAGGCTGAGCAATTTTCATATGCCTCCTGGTTGCCCCTATCTCTTTTTATGAAAACTGTCCAATCACGTATTTTGCACACTTTTCAATGGAATGTTTGTCTGATTTTTCTGAGTGTTTCAGCTTCTTGTAGATCCTAGATGTATGCCTCTTTACAGATATATAGGTGGAGAATCGTTTTTCTCATTCTGTTGGCTGTTTCCCTGCCCTTTTGACGATTTCTTGTTTCGCAGAAGTATATTAATTTGATGCGTTTCCACTTGTCTTACGTCTTTCGGCATGGGTATTTAGGGCCCGGAAGAGGAGTTTCTGATTCCAGTTTCCCTAATGCGTTTTCTAAGATTATTTTAATTTGTTGTTTTACGTTTAGGTCTTTGATCCATTTAGAGTTAGTGTGTATGGTGATAGATAGGGGTCCTGTTTCAATCTTGTGCATGTCAGTCTTTTCCCAGCACCATTTACTGAATATGTTCCCCATTATCAAGTGGGTCTTGGAGGCTTTTTCAAAGATGAGTTTTTTGAGGATTTGAGCATTTCATTCTCTGTCTTCATCCCTTGGCCTATGGACCTATTCTGTTACCAATACAAGGCTGTGTTTATTACTGTAAACATATAGTTAAATTTGAAGTCTGGAACTGCGATACCTCCTGCTTTGTTTCTTTTCATTAGTTTCCTTTGGCTATTCATGATGGTTTATGGTTTCATATGAATTCATTTTTGTAATTTCCAGGTCTGAGAAGAATGATGTTAACGTAATCGTTATTTCATTGAATCTGTAGATTGACGAAAATGCTAATTTTTACATTAAAAGAGGTAAGTAATCTCAGGGAAACAAGCATGCTATATTGCAATTTATGACATCAGCCTCAAAACTTTGTATCATAATGGGAGGGACCTTGACTACTGAGCAATCCTTAGGCTCCAAGCACTTGTGTACAGTGCTAGGCCAAATGCGGTAGACACGTTGGATTTCATTCCAAAGAAGTGAAGATAACCATGTGTTCACATGGTGAACACATCCAAAAATTTCTCCAGGGGTAAGTGACCAATCAAGAATCCTCTAAATGATGTAGTCTTTCCCATAAAAAAAATCTGTCTTTATTGAGAGGTCCGAGAATCTTCCAAACTGGGAGGGGACCTGAGGGAGTTGACCACGAGTAG
>NW_007160792.1:0-846 GCF_000164805.1 Carlito syrichta | reverse complement strand
TGTGTTCACACCTATCCAAAAATTCTACAGGAATAAGTGAGCATCAAGGATCTTCTAAATGATGTAGTCTTTTTTAAAATTAAATCAGTGTTTATTGACAGGACCGAGAAACCCCACAACTGAGAGGGGACCACTGGGGGTTGCTCAAGAGGTAGTCTTTTATTAGTATGGTCACAGAGTCATGTTGAGGTTTGGTTATAGAACAACCAAACAACATTTCAGCACTTTCTTTAGTTTAGAAACTTTTGGATGTTTTTAGTATTGTGCAATAGCGTTTGAGCACTGTCTCATACAGGATATGAACATTACTTTTGCTAAGATCATAATCAATTTTCCAGAATTTTCAATTATATACGTTTTTATACTAACGCAGAGTCCAAACACTTACTACATTGTAAATCTCCATGTTATTTTGGTTTATAAACATTGGACCCCAAATTCTCTTTATCTGTTTGCCTCATTTTAAATGCTTCGTGATTAAAAGTATCAGATTAATCGGATACTTTGTTGCACAGTACAGCATTATGTCTTAGGTAGAGAAAATACGAAGGTAGTCAATGGAAATACACTTTTAAAAATGTAACTTGGGTTACAATATAAAGGGAAAGTGATTTTATATTTCCTTAAATTATATAAGGGAAACGTTTCTGTAAAGATTGCACATCTGTAACATTTAATCAAACTTAACAAGCAGAAATTACAGAGTGCATCATGAAAATGTACACAAAATTTAAGAATGGAAAAAACTGTATTAAATTACGATACCGTTTTATTTTCTAAATTTTTTAAGATTTATTATGCATTCTGCCTTCTGAATAGCACTTAGGTACAGTGTATGTCAAGGCG
>NW_007160791.1:0-315 GCF_000164805.1 Carlito syrichta | reverse complement strand
CTGGCCTGTGGTGGTGGTGATGGTGGTGGTTGGTATTATTATTCTGAATCAGTGTCCCACTCTGTTGCCCAGGCCGGCCTGCGATCGGCCACCTCAGCCTCAACCAGCTGACCTCTGGTGATCCTTGCTCTGCAGACTCCTGAATGGACAGAACAACAAGCGTGCACCACCATGCTCAGCTCATTTTTTGGCTTCTTGTAGAGACGAGGTCTCACCAAGGTGCCCGGGCTGGTCTTGCACCCGATGCCTTAGGCTATTTTCTCAGCTCGGACTCCCATAGCACTGGGATGACAGGTGTGAGTCCCTACACCCACC
>NW_007160790.1:0-655 GCF_000164805.1 Carlito syrichta | reverse complement strand
TTTTTTGGCTTCTTGTAGAGACGAGGTCTCACCAAGGTGCCTGGGCTGGTCTTGCACCCGATGCTTAGCCCATTTTCTCAGCTTGGACTCCTCATAGCACTGAGATGACAGGTGTGAGTCCCTACACCCACCGTAAACAAATGATCTCAGTGGCCCAACGTGATATCCACTCCCTTCTGATGACCTTGGACCCCAGAGATGGCGGTCCGAGTGGTCTTCTGAACCCTCCTCAGGGGAAGCACCTGGTGAAAGGGCGTGTCTCCACTGGGGCACCCACCCCATGGCCTGCCTTTTCCCCAGGGTGGATACACTGGCTCCTCCCTGGACTGCCTCGGGGATACGGAGGTACTGACTCTCAAACCTTTGGGGGCATGGGGATGGCCAATTGACTAATGCCTGTCTCCTCGGCACTTGGGGAGGAATAGACGGGAAGATGTCCGGATTTCAGTATCTCGAGACCAGGCTGGACAACATAGCAAGCCCCTACCTGGACCCCGAGTAAAACCCAGAAAACCTTGGGTGAGGGCAGGCCTCGGTGGGCAGATTGCCTCCAGCCCAGAGTTCAAGACAAGGCAGGAAGACCAAGATGTCGCCAAATGGAAAGCCTGTGTTTGCAGCAGTTTGGGATGCCCAGGCCAAGAGAATGGCACGAGTT
>NW_007160789.1:0-823 GCF_000164805.1 Carlito syrichta | reverse complement strand
TCTGTATATGAGGACTGCTTTTTCCTATGCTGCAGCTTCTAAACCCTGATTCTTGCTGAGCCCACAGGAGATGACCTTTTGATTTTAGGACTGAGGACTGCTATAACCCCGATTCTTTCTCTTCCTTGGCAAGGGGCTGTGTATTTTCCTGTATCTTAGGACTCTACATACATGGATCCTGCTTTGAAACTGTGATTCCTTTTTAGCCCTTTCCAAGATGCCTTGTAGATTTTTGGGATTGAGGACTCTTCTAATCCGGATTCCTTATTCTTTCTTAGCACAAGGTCATGTAGTTGCCTGTATATAAGGACTCTATTTCTGCAGATTCATGCTTAAAACAACCTGATTCGAATGTAGGCCAAAGCAAGATGACCTGAAGTTTTTTGGAAATTGAAGACACGAGTAATGCAGATTTCTTATTGTTACTTAGCAATAGACAGGTAAGTTTTCTGTATGTGAGGACTCCCATTACTCAGCTTCCTATATCAAAACAGGATTCGTGGTTACCTTTTAGGAAAACAGCCTGTACATTTTGGAATTGAGGACTCAAGTAAACAAGATTCCTTTTTCTTCCTAAGCATTATGATGTGTAGTTTCCTGTTTATGAGTACTGCTATTACCCACACTCATGCCTTGAATCTCTTATTCTTCTTTAGCCATCAGCAAGATGCCCTGTAGATTTTCAGGACTGAGGACTTGTATAACCCGGATTCCTTATTTGTAGCAACAACCATGCAGTTGCCTGTATATAAGTTCTCCCTTTCCCAGATACATGCGTCGAAACCTAATGCTTGTTTAGAACTTAGGAAGACGTCGTGTATTT
>NW_007160788.1:0-1129 GCF_000164805.1 Carlito syrichta | reverse complement strand
TTCTTTATCCTGTAGCAAGACACCCTGAGAATTTTTCGGATTGGGGACTAGTGTATCACAGATTCCTTATTCTTCCTTATCGAGGGACCGTGTAGTGTCCTGTATATGAGGACTCCCTTTCCTGAGATACCTGTTTGGAAAACCTGATTCTTGTTTAGCCCTTACCAAGATGTCATGTAGATATTGTGATGGAGGAACCGTGTAATACACGTTTCTTATTCCTCTTTAGCAAGAGATCGTGAAGATTCTGTACATGAGGTCTGCTATGACCTAGGTGCAGCTTCTAAACCCTGATTATGTATAGCCCACAGCAGATGGCCTGTTGATTTTTTGGACTGGGGACTGCTAAAACCCCGATTCTTTTCCTTTCTTGGCAAGGGGCCATGTATTTTCCTGTATCTAAGTACTCTCATTACATAGATCCTGCTTCAAAACTCTGATTCTTTTTTAGCCCTTTCCAAGATGCCCGGTAGTTTTTTGGGATTGAGGACTCGTGTAACTCAGATTCCTTATTCTTTCTTAGCAAAAGGTAATATAGTTGACTGTATATAAGGACTCCATTTCCCCAGATTCATGCTTAAAACACCCTGATTCGTGTTTAGCCCATAGCAAGACGACCTGAAGCTCTTTGGGGATTGAGGAACGAGTAACGTAGACTTCTTATTCTTACTTAGCCAACAGGCAGTGTAGTTTCCTGTATGTGAGGATTTCCATTACACAGATTTCAAATTCAAAAACCTGACTCGTGGATACCTCTGAGGAAGACAGCCTGTAGCTTTTGGGAATGAGGACTCATGTAACCAAGATTCCTTATACTTCCTTAGCAATATGACATGTAGTTTCCTGTATATGATGACTCCCTTTACCCAGCTTCCCGCTCACTCTGCAGTATGCCGAGACACTTCCTGGTGACCGAGAATTCTAGTTGTTTGGATGTCAAGAGAAAGACTCTCATAATGTTTTTTGGGAACTGCAATCCAAGATTCCTGATTCCCCTTCACCAGACCTCCCCAAAATGTGGAATACTCAAAACCCTACATCCCAATTCCAACATGCCTGACAACAAGAATTTTCTGTAGTTTCAGGTCACCTGAATCAAGGGATTTTGTACCAATATGCCTTTGGAATC
>NW_007160787.1:0-748 GCF_000164805.1 Carlito syrichta | reverse complement strand
TTTCTTAGCAAAAGGTAATATAGTGACTGTATATAAGGACACCATATCCCCAGATTCATGCTTAAAACACCTGATTCGTGTTTAGCCCATAGCAAGACGACTGAAGCTCTTTGGGGATTGAGGAATGAGTAACGTAGACTTCTTATTCTTACTTAGCCAACAGGCAGTGTAGTTTCCTGTATGTGAGGATTCCCATTACACAGATTTCAAATTCAAAAACCTGACTCGTGGATACCTCTGAGGAAGACAGTCTGTAGCTTTTGGGAATGAGGACTCATGTAACCAAGATTCCTTATACTTCCTTAGCAATATGACATGTAGTTTCCTGTATATGATGACTCCCTTTACCCAGCTTCCCGCTCACTCTGCAGTATGCCGAGACACTTCCTGGTGACCGAGAATTCTAGTTGTTTGGATGTCAAGAGAAAGACTCTCATAATGTTTTTTGGGAACTGCAATCCAAGATTCCTGATTCCCCTTCACCAGACCTCCCCAAAATGTGGAATACTCAAAACCCTACATCCCAATTCCAACATGCCTGACAACAAGAATTTTCTGTAGTTTCAGGTCACCTGAATCAAGGGATTTTGTACCAATATGCCTTTTGATTCTAGGGAACATGATTATTTTCGTAGATGTTCCAAGGACAAAAAAGGTTTGTAGGGCCAGATCCTTGATTACAACTAACAAGAAGACAAGAAAGTTCCTGTGGATCTGTAATGACAGATTTAGCGTATCAACGGAGCAT
>NW_007160786.1:0-762 GCF_000164805.1 Carlito syrichta | reverse complement strand
CTCATGCTTAAAACACCCTGATTCGTGTTTAGCCCATAGCAAGACGACCTGAAGCTCTTTGGGGATTGAGGAACGAGTAAAGTAGACTTCTTATTCTTACTTAGCCAACAGGCAGTGTAGTTTCCTGTATGTGAGGATTTCCATTACACAGATTTCAAATTCAAAAACCTGACTCGTGGATACCTCTGAGGAAGACAGCCTGTAGCTTTTGGGAATGAGGACTCATGTAACCAAGATTCCTTATACTTCCTTAGCAATATGACGTGTAGTTTCCTGTATATGATGACTCCCTTTACCCAGCTTCCCCCTCACTCTGCAGTATGCCGAGACACTTCCTGGTGACCGAGAATTCCAGTTGTTTGGATGTCAAGAGAAAGACTCTCATAATGTTTTTTGGGAACTGGAATCCAAGATTCCTGATTCCCCTTCACCAGACCTCCCCAAAATGTGGAATACTCAAAACCCTACATCCCAATTCCAACGTGCCTGACAACAAGAATTTTCTGTAGTTTCAGGTCACCTGAATCAAGGGATTTTGTACCAATATGCCTTTTGATTCTAGGGAACATGATTATTTTCGTAGATGTTCCAAGGACAAATAAGGATTTGTAGGGCCAGATCCTTGATTACAGCTAACAAGAAGACAAGAAAGATCCTGTGGATCGGTAATGACAGATTTAGCATATCAACGGAGCAAGTAGCTCTGAAAAGTAGAGACCTAGAAACCCAGATTGCTGTTAAACCTTGTCAAGAGGCCCTGAA
>NW_007160785.1:0-511 GCF_000164805.1 Carlito syrichta | reverse complement strand
GCTGCCTAGGTGGGTCTCGAACCCATGGGCTCAGGCAATCCACTCACCTCAGCCTCCCAAAGGTGCAGGATTACAGGCTGAGCCACTTAGCCCGGCTTAGTACTCCTCTTTTTAAGGCTGTGATTTTCATAGTCACCCTGCTACAGGGTGAGTGTGCTCCCATTTAGTTAATGTGCAGTGCGTTGGCACACTGAAAGATCTTCAATCTGCATTTGCCTACCTACTTTAATTTTCTCCAGTCCCATTCCAACTTTTAACCATGTCTTTGGCTAGAAACCCACCCTTAACACAAATTTAAGACTCCAGATAAGCAGCAGCAGGGACCCAGTCTCTCCAGTGCCCTGTTTTGGCAAGACTTTCTATCATGTCTCCTCCAGTGACCTCCACTCTAATGAGCAGCACCTCTGTCACATCATTACCTAAGCCAACCTTTGACTCCAGAACCTTTGATACCACCCCCCTTCCAAGGCTGCCAGCTTCCAGTCTTCCCCTGTAACCAGGAATGGGTCCC
>NW_007160784.1:0-699 GCF_000164805.1 Carlito syrichta | reverse complement strand
CCACCCTTAACACAAATTTAAGACTCCAGATAAGCAGCAGCAGGGACCCAGTCTCTCCAGTGCCCTGTTTTGGCAAGACTTTCTATCATGGCTCCTCCAGTGACCTCCACTCTAATGAGCAGCACCTCTGTCACATCATTACCTAAGCCAACCTTTGACTCCAGAACCATTGACACCACCCCTCCTTCCAAGGCTGCCAGCTTCCAGTCTTCCCCTGTAACCAGGAATAGGTCCCCCATCACTCAGAGCACCTCAGACCCCATTTCCACATATGGATGGTGCAATGGAAAACAGCACTGCAAATTTGTAGGAAGCCCTCTACAAATCAAAATACCAGTAACCACCCAGCAAAGTTCCTTATGTCTTTAGATCAGCCATCACTGAAGATGAAATATTTGTAATTGGTGACTTCTGGTCAACTGTGTCTGTGATATAAAGATGAAAAGCAGCCACTGGGACACACTCACACCCTTGTTAAGAGCTTCTGGAGCCACCATTTCATGAATGATTCTTCTCAGAGATCTCATTCAGTAATGAGAAAGTCTGTCTCCACATACAGTCTCCAAGAAAAAACATTGATCCACAAGAAAAGTACTCAGTCCCTTTAGAGTATACTTAACCTGCTCTAACTGCATAAGTTGAAGGCCCCAAACCTCAAGTGTTATGTATGCATTTGTGTATGACTGTAGGTGTGTGTGT
>NW_007160783.1:0-829 GCF_000164805.1 Carlito syrichta | reverse complement strand
GATCTGCCACTCCTCTCTTCTTTCCTGTTTCTCCCTTTTTAGAATGAGAATGTCTCTTCAATTCCTGCCCCATTATGGTATTTTGGAAGTACACAACATGTTCAATTTTACACGTTCACAGCCAGAGAGTAATTTGTCTCAGGATGAATCTTACTATGAATCTGATTTAGATGAGACAAGGGACTTCAATATAATGTATTGCAAGAACAAGTTACGACTTTTGGGTGATTGGGATAAAAATGTTTGTGTTTTAGGTGTGAGAAGGGCAAGACTTTGGCATAACCAGGAGTGGAATTCTCAGGACTGATTGTGTCTCCCCAGAATTCATTATGTCAAAATTAATTCCCAATGCTATAATATTAAGAGGTTGGGCCTTTCAGCAACTTCATAAATGGCATTCATGCCTTTATAAAAAGAGGTCCAAGAATCGAAATCTCTCTTCAACACAGACAATGTTACAATTTTTGCTTTTTACATTCTTGTGCATATTTTTACACTTAAGAGGAGAAAACTAATCCAGTATTTTCCCAAATTCTGACCGTTTCCATTATTCTTATATTCTTGCTGACATAACTCATTCTCTTCTGGTATAATGTATTTACAAAGCGTGAAGAACTTTCTTGTTCACCCTTCCACCTTGTATTCCCCACCAATCTACAGAGAATAAATTCCATGACCCTCAGCAAGTGCTTGAAACCTCAGACAGTATGATATCCTTTGGCAACTTTAGGCACAACAGCAAAGCTAGCACAAATTTCTTTTTCCATCTCCACAATTTCACAGATACAAGGTTTTCTCTTACCCTAGGTCTCAGAAACCTAGGCACCTT
>NW_007160782.1:0-310 GCF_000164805.1 Carlito syrichta | reverse complement strand
AACAGCAAAGCTAGCACAAATTTCTTTTTCCATCTCCACAATTTCACAGATACAAGGTTTTCTCTTACCCTAGGTCTCAGAAACCTAGGCACCTTTTTTTTTGGCCTTAGTAAGTTGAGAGCATTGATTTTTTGTTTCTTTCCATAAAGGAAGCACTTCATGACTATTCTGGCCATATCTAAGTTGCTGGCATCACTCTTCTTGCAAATTGGGGCCAGCATGAAATTAAGTTAGGGTTATGTGAACACAAGCACTGCAAAACCATGACAGTCTAACTGATAAAAGACATGGCCAGTAATCAACTAATAGG
>NW_007160781.1:0-770 GCF_000164805.1 Carlito syrichta | reverse complement strand
CATATCTAAGTTACTGGCATCACTCTTCTTGCAAATTGGGGCCAGCATGAAATTAAGTTAGGGTTATGTGAACACAAGCACTGCAAAACCATGACAGTCTAACTGATAAAAGACATGGCCAGTAATCAACTAATAGGTGGCCAGCATGGGTGGTGATACTGGATCCAGGGATGAATCAAGTCCCTGGTAGAAGAGTTCATCACGTTACTGAGAAGGATGTGCAACTTAAAACTAAAACCGTGGAAAGCAAAACTGTGTATACGGGGAACTATTGTATGTGTAGCAGCATAGGAAATTTCAGGGAGAAGCCGCCATGTATGAGGAACATACTGTCACCACACATGGAATCTGGCATCACCAGATGATCTTGTACTTCCCAGCATCTGGAACCATGAGAAATACATGTTTATTGTTTAGTAGGACACCCAGTTTATAATATTTTTGTTACACTAACTTGAATAGACTAAGCAGGTTGGCATGCCACATAATTTCTCACACTTTAAACTATCTGCAGTAAATACAAATTGTATATTTGGTCAGCACAGAACTAGGCCTTTTTAAAAAATCAAAACTGACAAATTCTCTCCTTTATTTGGTATATTCAGGCTATCTACATTTAATACAATTACTAACAGTTTTTAATTTAGAACTTTTGTTCTATTATGTTTCTGTTTGCCCTGAGTAATTTTTCTTTCTTTTTTTTAGTTGGAGTCTCACTCTGTCACCCAGACTGGAGTGCAGTAGTTGCTCCCGGCCACCGCAGCCTGACC
>NW_007160780.1:0-1035 GCF_000164805.1 Carlito syrichta | reverse complement strand
TGTACTTCCCAGCATCTGGAACCATGAGAAATACATGTTTATTGTTTAGTAGGACACCCAGTTTATAATATTTTTGTTACACTAACTTGAATAGACTAAGCAGGTTGGCATGCCACATAATTTCTCACACTTTAAACTATCTGCAGTAAATACAAATTGTATATTTGGTCAGCACAGAACTAGGCCTTTTTAAAAAATCAAAACTGACAAATTCTCTCCTTTATTTGGTATATTCAGGCTATCTACATTTAATACAATTACTAACAGTTTTTAATTTAGAACTTTTGTTCTATTATGTTTCTGTTTGCCCTGAGTAATTTTTCTTTCTTTTTTTTAGTTGGAGTCTCACTCTGTCACCCAGACTGGAGTGCAGTAGTTGCTCCCGGCCACCGCAGCCTTGACCTGCTGGGCTCCAGTGATCCTTCTGCCTCATCCTTCCAAGTAGCTGGATCTACTGGCGTGCGTTACCACGTATGGCTAATTTTTTGATGTATTGTAGAGATGAGGTCCCGCCAAGTTTTGCAGGTGGGTCTCGAACCCGC
Source organism: Carlito syrichta (assembly GCF_000164805.1). Lineage (NCBI taxonomy): Eukaryota > Metazoa > Chordata > Mammalia > Primates > Tarsiidae > Carlito > Carlito syrichta. The sequence goes on along the minus strand of NW_007160780.1, from coordinate 493 downwards.
GGGATCAGGCAATCCACTCACCTCAGCCTCCCAAAGTGTGGGATTACAGGCTGAGCCACTGAGCCTGGCTTGCCCTGAGCAATTTCTATTCTTTCTTTCCTTTTCCTGCCTTTTAAAAACTAGAAAGCATTTTAGTGAAGAAGATATATGGGCAGCCAACAGACACATGAAAAAGTGCTTAGCCTCACTAACTATCAGAGAAATTAAAATCAAAACCATGTTGACATACCACCCAACCCCAGTAAGAATGGCCATCATTAATAAAACAAACACCTACAGATGCTGGCAAGGATGTGAAGGAAAGGGAATGCTTCTACTCTGCTGGTGGGAATGCAAGTTAACTTAACCGCTATGGAACACAGTGTAGTGACTTCTAAAAGAACTGACATTGACCTTCCATATGACCCAGCAATCCCCCTACTGGGAATACGCCTGGAGGTACTTAATCATCCTACAGACTAGATACCTGCATATGCATGTTTGTTGCAGCACT
>NW_007160779.1:0-917 GCF_000164805.1 Carlito syrichta | reverse complement strand
GCGGAAGTCCCAGAAAACCCATATCCCCATCCTTCTTTTTTCCCTTTTCACCCCTGGAATGGTCGATTCCACCATGACCCCCACTACCCCTGGCAAGCCTGTCAATTCAACAGGAGGCATTTCTGGCATCTCAGCTAGCATATCTATTCACTTGACCTTGTACACCACTTCATACCCTGGGGTAATTTACATCAACATTACTCCTGTTTCTTAAGCTGTGACTCTCAGATCCAGCCCCAGCTTCAGCGTGACTACACTCCTATTTTCCCCTATCCAAAATTATGAGCAGGGCAGTGGCACCCTGAAAATTCATCGGTCTGCATCTGCCCACCTACACTCATTTCTCCAGTCCTTCCCCAACTTTTAACCATCCCATGGCTGTAAAACTATGCATTATCCCAAATTTAGCACACCTGATGGGCAACAGCAGGGACCCAGTCTCTCCAGTGCCCTGTTTTGACAAGACTTCATATCATGGTTCCTCCAGTGACCTCCACTCTCATTAACAGCATCTCTACATCATCATTATCTAAGCCAATCTTTGAATACCATGCTGTAGATGTCACTCCTCTTTCTAAGGCTGTTAGCTACCAGTCTCCCTCTGTGTCAAGGAATGTTCCTCCATTCACACAGAGCACCTGAGGCCTCATTGCTAAACATAGTGCTATCATGGAGAACATCACTGTGGATTTGTAGGAAGTTCTGTAGTCGCCCTTTAATTTGAAACACCAGGTTGTTCCTTGTTACTTGAGAGTAGCCAGCATTGTTGATCAAGCACTTGCATTTGGAGACTCCTGGTAAGAACAATGGTGCCTGTTATGTAAGGATGAAAAGAAATCATGGGGGCACCATTACACCTGGTAGAGCTTCGGGAATCATCCATGGATGATTCCTCTCACAGATTTCATTAAACAACA
>NW_007160778.1:0-395 GCF_000164805.1 Carlito syrichta | reverse complement strand
GCTGACTAAATTGTTATATCACCTAGTTAATTCAGCTGGTTAACCAGCCTGCCAGCTGGTAAAGTCAGCGAATTTATTCAAGTGGCTAGCCAATGGGGTACCTAGGTAGTTCACTACTTTAATCAGCTGACTAGCCAGCTGGCTACCTGGTTAAATCAGTAGATAAGTCAGTTGGCTAGCCACATGGCTAGTTATGTAGCTAGCTTTCTAAGTCAGCTGGCTAGCCATCTGGATACCTAGTTAAATCAGCAATTTAAGTGAGCTGGCTAGACAATTGTTTAGCTAGGTGGCTAGTTAGTTAAGCCAGGTGGCTAGCCATATGGCTATCTAGTTAAGTCTGCTAGTTAAGTCAGCTAGTTATCTGGCTGGCTAGCTAGGTGGCTGGCAAGTTAAGC
>NW_007160777.1:0-490 GCF_000164805.1 Carlito syrichta | reverse complement strand
CTGGTTATCTGGCTGGCTAGCTAGGTGGCTGGCAAGTTAAGCCGTCTGGTTAATAGGCTCATCAGGTAGGTTGCTAGCTAGTTAAGCCAGCTGGCTAGCTGACTGACCAGCAGGGTGACTGGCTAGTTAAGCGGGCTGGCTACCTTATTGTACAGCCTGCCAGCTTGCTATTTAAGCAGGCTAGTTAGCCAGTTGACCAGTCCAGTAGTTAGCTAGCCCTTGGCCTACCCAGCTAGCCAGTCAGGTATCTAGCTAGCTAAACTAGCTGGCTAGCAGTCTAGTCAACCAGGGAGCTAGCTAGTTAAGTCAGCTGGATAGACAGATACTCAGCCAATGAACTGTTCAGTTAGTTAAGTCAGCTAGATAACCAGATAGCTAGTTAATTCAGCTAGCAAGTCAATTAACTATTCAGCTAGCTATTTAAGTCTGCTAGCTAGTCAGGTTTCTAGTCACCTAGCTTTTTAAGTCAGCTAGCTAGTCAACTAACTAG
>NW_007160776.1:0-845 GCF_000164805.1 Carlito syrichta | reverse complement strand
TAAGTCAGCTAACTATCTCATAGCAAACTAGTAAGTCAGCTAGCTAAGTAAGCTAGCTTACTAGCTAAGTCAGCTAACTAAGCCAGCTAGCTCCTAGTAAGCTAACTATTTAAGTCAGCTAATTAAGTCTGCTACCTAACTAGTTAGCTAATTAGTTAAGTCAGGTAGTTATTCAGCTAGTTAAAGTTAGCTAACTATTTATTTCAGGTCGTTAAGTCAGCTAGTTAACTAGTTAAGTCAGTCAGTTAAGTCAGCTAGCTAAGTAGTTAATCAGCTTGCTAAATCAGTTAGCTAAGTCACCTTTCTAATTAAGTCAGCTGGTTAAGACAGCTACCTAGATAGGCTAACAGGTTAAGTCAGTAGGTTGAGTCAGATGGTTAGCTAGTGAGCTAACGTGTTAAGTCAACTAGATAGCTAGTTAGCTAACAAGTTAAGTCAGCTGGTTGAGTCAGCTAGCTAACTCTTAGTTGACGAGTTAAGTAAGATGATTAAGTCAGCTAGCTAGCATGTTAGATAACAAGTAAGTTAACAAGATATCTAGCTGGTTAATTCAGCTACCAAGCTAGGCAGCTAACTATTTATGTCAGCTGGCTAGCAAGGTAGGTAGTTAGTTAGCTAACTATTAAAGTAAGCTGGTTAGCTATGTAGCTAGCAAGTTAAGTCAGCTAGTTAAGTCAGCTCGCTAGTCAGCTGGCTAGCTAGGTAGTGAGCTAGTTAATTCAGTTGGCTAGCCAGCTGGCTAGCTGGTTAATTCAGCTCGTTAAGAGAGCTGGCTAGCCAATGTGCCAAGGTAGTGGCTAGCTAGTGAAGTCAGCAAGATAGTTGCCTGACTACCTAGTGATGTC
>NW_007160775.1:0-634 GCF_000164805.1 Carlito syrichta | reverse complement strand
TGGGGAGGTAGGTAAGTCAGTTAATTCTGCTGGCTAGACAGCTGGCTAGCTCGGTAGATTGATGGCTAAGTCAGCTGTCTAGCATGCTGGCTAGCTTCTTAAGTCACCTAGTTAAGTCAGCTGGCTATCCAGCTGGCTAGCAAGGTAGCTTGCTACTTAAGTCAGTTGTCTAGACAGCTGGCTAGTTAGTTAAGTCACCTAGTTAAGTCAGTAGGCTAGCCAGTTTGCTAGCTATATAGCAAGCTAGTTAATTCAACTGTCTAGTAAGCAAGCCAGCTATTTAAGTCACCTAGAAAAGTCAGCTGGTTAGCAGACTGGCTAGCTAGGTAGTGAGCTTGTTAAATCAGTTGGCTAGCGAACTGGCTAGCTAATTAAGTCAGCTAGTTATGTCAGCTGGCATGCCAGCTAGCTAGCTAGGTAGAGAGCTTGATAAATCAGCTGGCTAGTCAGCTGGCTAGCTAGTTAATTCAGCTAGTTGAGTCAGCTGGCTAGCCAGCTGTTTAGCTGGCTAAGTCAACTAGTTGAGTCAGCTGGCTAGCAAGCTGTCTAGCTAGGTAGCAAGCTAGTTAAGTCAGCTGGCTTGCCAACTGGCTGGATAGTTAGGTCAGCTGGTTAATTCAGCTGGCTTCAAATC
>NW_007160774.1:0-510 GCF_000164805.1 Carlito syrichta | reverse complement strand
GGGCCAGCAGGTTATCTAGGTAGTTAGGGAGTTAAGTCAGTTGGGAAACCAGCGGGCTATGTAGTTAGGCAGCTAGTTCAGTCATCTGGTAGCCATCAGGCCTCTAGTTATGTCAGCTAATTTAGTCAGCTGACTCTCCAGCTGTCTAGCTAGGTAGCTAGCTAGTTAAGTGTGCTGGCTAGTCTGCTGGCTACTTTGTTAAGTAGCCTTGCAGACTCCCAGTTCTGCCTCCCAATGTATGGGACTGATGGCCGTGTGTCATGGTGCCTGTCCTGAAATCACATATAATGCCAAACAAATCCTCATAACAGAGGCCACCACATCCCTTGTACCTGGAGCAGTGGGAGCCAGCATACGTGACTCCAGTGTTTGCATTCCAGGGAGTGATGAGTTCTCGCTATATGGCCTAGGCTGGTCTCAAACTCCCAGGATCAAGCAGTCCCCCACCTTGGCCTCCCAAATCCACAGCCCGAATATCTGCTGATACACCATGTTTGGGGAACTCTAGAC
>NW_007160773.1:0-711 GCF_000164805.1 Carlito syrichta | reverse complement strand
TACATCCTGATTTGAACATATTAACTGAAAAGGACATTTTTGAGATAGCTGGGAAAATTTAAACATGGCTGTTATCACATTATGTTAGTGAATTATTTTTATTTTAGGTAGACTAATGAGAGAATGGTTTTATATACATAGTGCTTTTATTATTAGAAATGCATGTAGGTGATGTGAGATGATATCTGAAATTTGCTTTAAAATACTCCAACAAACACAAACTAGAAGACAGATGTATAAGAAGCGTCAAGTTTGATAACTATTACAGCTGGAAGATGGGTACATAGGAGTCAATTCTCATTGTCTGTGTGTTTGTGTGTGTGTGTGTGTGTGTGTGTGTGTGTGAACTTCTTTTTAATAAAAAGTTCTGAGATAACAAGTAGATGTTTAGATGATAAAAATATGAGGAGGTCTGTAATCCCAGCACTTTGGGAGGCCAAGATGAGAGGAATGCCTGAGCCCAGGGGTTCGAGACCAGTCTGGGCAACTTGGTGAGACCTCATCTCTACAGTGAAAATCAAAAAATTAGCCGGCCATGGTAATATGCTCCTGTAGTTCTGGCTACTTGGGAGGTTGAGATGGAAGGATTGTAGGAGCTCAGCAGGTTGATGCTGGGGTGTCTGTGAACGTGCCGAGAACGTGACTCTGACTCAAAAAAAAAAAAAAAATGAGGAGATGAACATTCCAGAATTCTTCAAACGCCCATGCAGG
>NW_007160772.1:0-1170 GCF_000164805.1 Carlito syrichta | reverse complement strand
CACTCCAGTCTGGACGACAGAGTGAGACTCCAACTCAAAAAAAAAAAAAAAGAAGTCTGGCAACATATATCAAACAAGAATTGAAAATTATGAGATTTACAATGAGATGCCACTACACACCTACTAAAAGGACCAAAATCCAAATCACTGACAATATCAAATGCTGGTGAGGACAAACTCTTGTTCATTGCTGGTGAGAATACAAAATGATACAGTCACTTTGGAAAACAGTTTTGCAGTTTTTTACAAAGCTGAATGTGGTTATCACTATACTATCCAGCAATTGTGCTCCTTGATATTTACCCAACTGGTATGAAAATTTATCTGCACACAAATGTTATCGCAGTTTTATTCATAGTTGCAGACACTTGGAAATAACCAAGATGTACTTCAATAGCTAAGTGGATAAACTTGGTATATACATAGCATAATATTTACAGAGGAAGAAATAAGCTATCAAGCCATGAAAAGACATGTAGAAAGATTAAATACATAGTGCTAAATTAAGGAAGCCAGTTTGAAAAGTTACATACTGTGTAATTCCAACTATACAACATTTTGGAAGAGGCAAAAATATGGAGACAGTAAAAAGATGAGTTATTGGCTGGATTTCAGGAAGGGAGATGAATAGATAGAGCCTAGGGTATTCTTATGGCAGTGGAATTATTTTGTATGATACTAGAATGGTGGATATTACATTATTGTATTGGTGGAAGTCACACCAAGTGACATTATGCACTTGGAAAAACCCATAGAACCGTACAACAGAAAGAGTGAAAGGTAATGTAAACTGCAGACTTAATTAATTAATTGTACAAAATGTACTATACTAATGCAAGTTGTTAATAAAAGGGAAAATTGTATGTGGCTTGATGAGACAGGGTATATAGGAACTCTGTTCAACTTTTCTGTATACCTAAAACTACTCTAAATTCTATCAGTTTTTAAAAAATCAGTGTTATTGTACTCAGATGTCCCAATTTGTAGAAAATTCAGATGTGTGCACACAAATTTCAAGGAAGTTTTCTCCATAGAAATGCAAGGTTAGGCTGGGTGCAGTGGCTTACACTTATAATCCCAGCACTTTGGGAGGCCGAGGTGAAAAGACTGCCTGAGACTACGGGTTCGAGACCAACCTGGGCAACCTGGCAATACCTAAACTCTACATTA
>NW_007160771.1:0-606 GCF_000164805.1 Carlito syrichta | reverse complement strand
TGAAGAGAAAAAGGTACTTTACTAGAGGGCTGGTGAGGCCATAGTATCCAGAGAAGATGTAGTCAGCTGACAAAATCCTAAACGACAACCCATTTCCTTCATTTTCCCATTACTTTTTCTGTACCTTGAGTAGCTGTCACACCACATTCATTACTACATGTGGCATTTAGAGTTATGCTGACACTCCTTCTTTCTTGAACATAGATAATAAAATGGTACCAGAGGGAGGGAGTTTTCTATGTTGGAAACCCCAAAATATGAGGGGGACCCCCCAAAAAAAATCAGTTATATTTTGGAGGGCAGACCCCTTGTAGTACAGGCTTTTCCTACTAGGTAAGTGTTCTAGGAACCCACCAGCATCAGTGTACCAGCTAGCATTGTTGTGAGAGACTGTGTTTGGCTTCAGTTATTATAATGGTTTTATTTTGGAGACTCAACACATTTGCCCATTTCATTATGGTGGCACTTGCCCACACCACCCTGTGTATTCATCAGTTTTTGACCAAAAATGACATGACCCCCATAACCCACCCTCCCTATTCACCTGATCTCACCCAGAGTGACTTTTTTTTGTTTCTCTGGGAAAAAGTCTTCAAAGGGAAACAT
>NW_007160770.1:0-775 GCF_000164805.1 Carlito syrichta | reverse complement strand
TAGTACAGACTTTTCCCACTAGGTAAGTGTTCTAGGAACCCACCAGCATCAGTGTACCAGGTAGCATTGTTGTGAGAGTCTGTGTTTGGCTTCAGTTATTATAATGGTTTTATTTTGGAGACTCAACACATTTGCCCATTTCATTATGGTGGCACTTGCCCACACCACCCTGTGTATTCATCAGTTTTTGACCAAAAATGACATGACCCCCATAACCCACCCTCCCTATTCACCTGATCTCACCCAGAGTGACTTTTTTCTGTTTCTCTGGGAAAAAGTCTTCAAAGGGAAACATCTTGTGGGTGTGGAAGAGGTGAAACAAAAAACAGCAGAAGCACTAAAAGGCACCTAAATTGATGAGTCTAGAAACTGTTTCGAGCAGTGGAAAAAAGTGTCTTGATAGGTTTCTTGCATCAAACGAAGAGTTTTTTGAGAGTGACTGAAGTTTGAACATGGAAGAATAAGTACACCGTTTTTTAATAAATAAATTCTGGGGCTTTTTGGGTTCTTCCTATTTTGGGGCCTGAAATTAATGACTTGTGTATAGTCACCCAGGGCAGACCCAGGAACTAAGCATGGTGCTGTTCACACACAGGTGAGTGTCATAAGCATCTTATCAAAAGGTCTTTTTTCAGAATCAGCAATGACTATTGAGCAAAAGGTTGAAAAACATATTCCTTGCATACAACATTTCATCTTTATTTTAGAGTTTTCTGTGAAGCTCTAACTCAAGTGTAAAGACAGTAAGAATTTGCTTACTAATCCCACTTGAGTT
>NW_007160769.1:0-730 GCF_000164805.1 Carlito syrichta | reverse complement strand
GAATTTTTATCTCTGTGTCTTAAAGGATTATTTGTCTACATATTTAGTTTTTATACTATCTTTAGATTTCTGTTTCATGGTAACACTTGCCTCATAAAATAAGTCAGAATGTCTTACTTTCTCTTCTATATTCTAAAAGTGTTTGTATAGAGCTGGCATTGAATCTTTTAAAAAATAATTTGGTAGAATTTGCCATTGAAGTCATCTTGGTCAGGATTTTCCTTTCCAAAAAGTACTTTTTCTATTGTAAATTCTATTTCTTTAGTAGATATAGTGATATTCATGTTATCTATTTCTTCTTGAGTAAACATTCATTATATTTATGTTATTAAATTATTGGTATCAAGTTGTTTACAATATACTTACTATTTATTTATTGTCTGTAGAATTTATAGTGACTTTCCCTATTTTATCCCAATTATTAGCAATTTGTGCCTTCTTTCAGTTTGTACTTATGATCAGTCTATCTAGAGATTTATCAACTGTAATGATGTTTTCAAAGAACCAGGTTTTATTTCAAAGTTTTCAATCTTGTCTTTAATATTTCATATTTTCTATTAAATTAGGGTTTAATGTTTTCTTCTTTTTAGCTTTTTAAGGTAGAGGCTTACATCTGTTGTTTTGTTTCTCCTTTATTTTTATTATGTCACTCAGTTGAGGTCAAACTCATGCAATCCAGCTACCTCAGCCTCCTGAGTGACTGGGATTATAAGCTCACAACACAATGTTA
>NW_007160768.1:0-1021 GCF_000164805.1 Carlito syrichta | reverse complement strand
TACAATTGTTGGAATAGTGTAGCTGCTGTGGGAAACAGTATAACAGTTCCTCAAAACTTAAACAGAGAATTGCTTATGATTCAAAAATTTAACTTCTAGTTATATATCTTAAAAATTGAAAAAAAATGTTTATATGCCTAAAAAGATTGAACTTGAAAAGATATTTATACACCCATGTTCACAGCAGCAGTATTCACAACAGCTGAAATGTAGAAGCAACCCAAGTGTTCATTAACATATGAATCGATAAACAAAATATAGTATATACATGGAATGGTGTCTATTCAGCCTTAAAAATGAATGCCGTTCTGAATCTTGCTATAACATGAATGAACTTTGAAAACATGATAAGTGAATAAAACAAGACAGACACCAAAGTCAAAAAAGGGATGATTTTACTTATATGTGGTATCTGAAGTAATCACACTTATAGATACAGAAATTACAATGGAGGTTGTCAGGGTGTGAGGGAGGAAAGAATAGCATGTTATTGTTTAATGGGTACAGATTTTCAGTTAGAGAAAATGAAGTTTTGGAGTTGAATGGTGGTGATCACTGCATAATATGTGAATATACTTAATTCCATCAAATTATAATGTAAATCTGTTTGAAATGATACATTTTATGCCACCTATATTTCACCTCAAAGGTTTCCTATTAACCTATTGTTAATGGATTTAGCAGCTATTGATTGCTGCCTAACCTACGAACATTATTTTAGGTTGCACAGTGGTGATACTCTTTTAATCTTCATGAAATTCTTATCTCAATTTCTTCTACAAAGAAGGCCCTTTTCACTTTAACTCTATTGCTACCCTGAAACAGTTTGTACTGTATAATTTTTAATAATAATGTCATGATTTGTAATGAGAATCAGTCATGTGTAGTTTGAATGTGCATCAGGTGACAAGACTTAAACTTCAGAATATTTAAGGATCTCTTATTTTAAATGTTTGTGTAACATATTTGGAAACTGAGAAAAGAACCCAAAGTAGCCTCAGAATAATAAGAAAAGGGCTAT
>NW_007160767.1:0-636 GCF_000164805.1 Carlito syrichta | reverse complement strand
CCCCGCCTCTTGCTCTTCCTGATAGCAGACCTCCCTGAAACCCGGAGCTGCCAGTACCTGCCTGAAAGCTTGGGAGCGCTTATTCAGACGGGTCAGTGCTCAGATTCCCTAAGAGCCTGTGAAGTGGACGTGGACAGAATCTCACCGAGTGGTAACTCTGTCCCTAGATTTGGGCGGTCTCCGGTTCCGTGGTTCGGACTGAGGCTCCTGGACCCTCCCGCACGGTTGAGGCTGCCTCTGCCCTCAAGGGCACAGATTCCTGTTCCGGGTCAGTGGTGTCCACTAGAAAGTCCATGAAAAACACAGGCCTTATTTAGAATTTTTCAGCAGCTACCGTCAAAAGAGACAGAGCCAGTTTTGCTGATGTGTTTTCCTTGAGTCATTGCATTCAAAATGTTATCTTGACTCGTGGTGCTGGCCACACTCAAGGTGTTGTCCAGTGGTGGCATGCAGCTAATGGCTGCTACAGTATTGGATAGCACGTTTCTGGTGAATTCCAAGACTCAGGCTTAGGGTGCTAGATGAAAGTTGCAGGAAAAGTGAATTGGTTTTTCAGGCCCAAGTCCCAGCCCTTCTGAAGAAAGCAACTGGGACGAGAGGCTGGAAGAGGGAGCTCATGCCAGGTCCTGCCACTGA
>NW_007160766.1:2231-14425 GCF_000164805.1 Carlito syrichta | reverse complement strand
CCTTCCTTCCTTCCTTCCTTCCTTCCTTCCTTTCTTCATTTCTTTCTTTCTTTCTTTTATATCCTCCTAGGTTTCCTAAGCTGCTCTCAAACTGCCCAACTCGAGTCATCCTCTTGGTCTGTGCCTCCCAAACTACTGGGATCACAGGCTTTCTATTTGATCGACATCCTGGTCTCCTGCCTGGTCTTGAACTCTGGGCCAGAGGATATCCTCCTGCCATGGCATGCCTTCATCCAAGGATTACTGGGTTTTGATTGGGGTTGAGGTGGTGACTTGCTATGATGTCCAGCATGGTCTGGAGCTCCCGGGCTCTGGCCTTCTCTCTTGGGCTCCCTGAGTGCCGAAGAGACAGGTGTGAGTTGCCCGGCCATTCCCGCTCCCCTGAAAATTTGAGAGTAATGTCCTCCCTTTCTCCATGGCTGCCCCTGGAATGAGCTTGCAGGTCCACCCTGGGGAACAAGGCAAGAGGAGGGGTGGGCTTTCCAGCAGAGCCATGCCTATGTGCCAGGCACTCCCCATGGGGAGGCACAGCAGGTGACTCCTGCCAAGCTCTCCAGGCCCCAGGTCATCAGAAGGGAGCAGACCTCATGATGGGGCCCCGAGAGTGGTGTGGAGGCCCTGTGTGGGGGCTCATGACTGTCTTCTCAGTATTCTGGGAACCTGAGGTGAGAGGATGACCTGAGACCCCATGTTCGAGACCAACCCGGGAACCTTGGCCAGACCTCATCTCTAAAAGAAAGCAAAAAAAATGAGCCATTCTTAGTGGCGCAGGTCTTTCATTCCAATCTCTTGGGAGGCCAAGGTGGGATGATCACCAGAGCCCATCCTTAAGAGGTCTTGGTGGTTGAGTGCAGTCCCATACGCTCAGGACTATGTGACAGAGCAGGATTCCAATTCAGAATAATAATATCAACCACCACCACCACCACAAACACATTCCAGGCTCAGAAGCTCAGCATGGCATCCTGGCACTTCAGAAGCACAGGCCAGTGGGCGGTCTGAGACTGTGGGTTCAACACCAGCCTGGTACAAGGGGAAATACCTCATCTCATCCATCAAAAACAAATCCAAAGATAAGCCAGGTGTAGTGGCAAAGTCCTGTGGTTCCAGCCAATGAGTGGGCTGAGGTGGAAGTATGGCCTGAGCCCCGCAGGTGGAGCATTCCCCTGTGCTCCGTCTTGGGCGACAGAGCAGGATTCCTACTTCAAATAATAATAAGCACTACCACCACCACCACCACCACCCCAGCCACCCAGCACAAGGTGTCACTCTCAGGAATGGGAGAAGAAAAGGCACTTTCCCGCCTGTCATTCACAGGATGTTTCAAAGGTAGTCACCAGGCATGTCCATACTGCACCTGCGGCCACATATCTCAAAAGGCCAGCCTACACCCTCCACACTCATGCCCCATGGCAATGACTGTTGTGAGCTCACAGAACAGAGGGCCCCGAGTTAAGGTAGCCATAGAGCACAGAGCAATCAAGGAGGTCTGTGAGCATGGTGGCCAGCCCAGCTTACGGTTGCCTGGTGAGCCACCTTAGTGTGGGGGGAGGGCCCCTTCCTCTCCTGATCACTCCATCATCCCCTGCCAAAGCTGACTTTTCCCTGGGGAGCCATGGATGCCTCTCGTGATTCACTTGAGAAGCTTCTTTTTGGTCGCTGGAGTCTCTGTCGGACAGGCTGGGGTGCGGCAGCAAGATAGTGACTCCCAAGGTCTCAACATGTGGGTCCCAGGCGATCTTCCCACCTTGGCCCCCAAGCAGCTGGGTCTCCAGGGACCACCATGACTGACTCGACTTGGGGAACCTGTTGTAGTGACAAGGTCTGTCCACCACACCCTGGCTGTGGAGCTTGCGGTGGCTGAGAGCGGGCCCCTGCGCTCCAACCTGGGTGACAAAGCGGGACCCCGACTCAGAATAATAAAACCAACCACCACCACCACCACAACCACGAGCTAGGCTCAGGGGCTCAGCGTGGCACCACAGCCCTCCGGAGGCCCAGGCAATTGAACGACCTGAGCCTGCAGGTTCAACACCAGACCGGGACATGGGACTAGACTTCATCTTGGCCAACAAAAATAAATCCAAAGATTAGCTGGGTGTGGTGACACAGGCCTTTGGTTCCAGCCAATTGGGGGGCTGAAGTGGGAGGATTGCCTGAGCCCCGCAGGTGGTCTGCGGTGCCCGTTAGTATGCCCCTGCACTCTGTCCTGTGCGACAGAGTGGAATTTCAACTCCAAATAATAATAAGCACCACCACCATCACCACCAACACCAACACCCTTGCAGCCGAGAGCTAGGTGTCACCCTCAGGAATGGAAGAGGAAAAGGAACTTTCCCGTCTGTCATTCAGGGGATATTTCAAAGTTGATACCAGGTAATCTGTCCCACACCTTGGGCCGCTTGTCCCAGAAGGCCTGTCTACACCATCCACACTCGTGCCCCATGGCCAAGACACATGTGAGAGCACAGAGCAGACGGCCCCGAGTTAGGGTGGCCGTTAGGTACAGAGCAGTTAAGGTGATTTGGCAATGCCATGGCATGCCCGGGTTCCAGTATCCCGGTCAGCCACCTTAGGGTGGGGGAGGGCCCCTTCTTCTCCCCAAAACTCCATTGTCCCCTGCCCAAGCTGACCTTTCCTTGGAGAGCTATGGATGCCCATCGTGACACATGTGGTAGGCGTTTTTTTTGTCACCAAAGTCTTTGTCAGATGGGCTGGGGTGCAGTGACATGATTGTGGCTCCCAAGGCCTTGCCCTGTAGGGCTCAGGATGTCCTCCCACCTGAGCCACTGAGTAGCCAGGACTCTGGGAGCCACCCCACCTTACTTGATTTTGGGGAACCCTTGCTGTGACAAGGTCTGGCCATGGCTCCCAGTCTGTTCTCTGACTACAGGGCTCAGGGAACCTCCTGCCTCAGACTCCCAGGGCACAGGGTTGATGGGCCTGTGCCAAGATGTCCAGCATGGAAGTGCATGCTGTTGGTGGGGGCAATGCAAAGGCACATTGAGGAATGGAGGCCACCGCATCTCATGCAGCTGGGACTGAGGGAGCCACCATGCACAATTCGAGTTTTTGCAGTCTGGGGAGTGATGAGATCTTGCTACGTGGCCCAGGCTGGTCTCAAACTCCCGGGCTCTAGTGTTCTCCCACATCATCCTCTCAAAGCCACAGCTTAATTGTCTGCTGAACCACCATCTTTCAAGAACTTACACACAAAGGCTGAGACCTCCTTCCCCAATGATCTCTGTCTGTTCACAATGATCCCAGCTCCATACAAAAATGGATGTTCTTTTATTTCCGTTTTTTTGAGTCAGAGACTCACTCCACCACCCAGGCTGGAGAGTGGTGGCTCGCTCATGGCCACTGAACCTCACCACACCAGTGTCCAGTGAGTCTTCTCACTCGGCCTCCTGAGGAGCCAGAATGACAAGTGTGTGCCACCACACCCGGCTCATTTGGGATTGAGGGTAGAGACGAGGTCTTGTGGAGTTGCCCAGGTGTGACTCAGATCGGTAGGCTTGAGCCAATTGCTAGCCTCAGCTTCCCAAAGCACTGGGATGACAAAGATGAGCCCCTAAGTCTGGCCTCGATTCTTCATTGAAAAAGAACCAGAAGGCCAGGCGTGACGGCCCAAACCTGGAATCCCAGAGCTCTGGGAGGCCGAAGTGGGAGGATGACTGGAGCCCAGGAACTCAAGGTCAGCTCAGACTATGCTGGGAGACCCCATTTCCACACACATTCAAACAGGAGTTCTGGGGTTGTGGTGCCCAATGTCCAAACCACTCTGAACAGTGAGGTGGAAATATTGGTGGAGACTGTGATTTTGAGGCTGGCAGTGAATAATGGTCGTGTCCCTGCACCCCAGCCTGGGCCACAGAGCCAGACCCCATCTCCAAAAACATCAGAATCATACACAGATACTCAATTGTGCATGGTGTGTTCACAGGGCGATTGGCTTTAGAACCAGAAAAAATTGGGACTGGGGTGGGAAGAAATTTACCCAGGTGAGGAATTCCAACTCCATACACAAATGAATGCTCTTCTTTTTTTCGTTTTTCCTTTTTTTCTATGAGTCAGAGTCTCACTCCATCACCCAGGCTGGAGGGCAATGGCTCGCTTCTGGCCACTGTAGCTTTGAACCTCTGGGCTCCCACAATCATTTCCCCGGCCATCCGAGGAGCCAGAATAACAGGTGCGTGCCACCACTCCTGGCTCATTTGGGATGGAGGTAGAGACGAGTGTCGCCAAGGTGCCCAGGTGGGTCTCGTCCCAGAGGCTCGGGCTGGCCACTGGCCTCAGCCTCCCAAAGTGCTAGGATGATGAGGATGAGTCCCAGAATTTGGCCCCGATTCTTCATCCAAAACCAACCAGAAGGCCTGGCATGATGGCCCACATTTGGAATCCCAGCACTCTGGGAGGCCGAGGCAGGATGATCATGAAGCCCAGGAGCCCAAGGCCCACCAGGGTCATGTAGGGAGACCCCATTTCCACAGCCATTCAAACAGTGGGTCTCAGGGTCGAGGTGCCTATCGTCCCAGCCACTTTGGAGGGTGAGGCAGGAGGATCACTGGAGTCCATGATTTCCTGGCTAGCATTGATCGATGGTCATGCCTCCTGTCCCCAGCTTGGGTCACAGAGCCAGACCCTGTCTCCAAAAACATGAGAATCGTACAAAGACTCTCAACTGCACATGATGTGTATGCAGGACGACTGGCTTTAGAGCCAGGAAAAATGGGATTGGGGGGAAGAAATGTACTCAGGTGAGGGATGTGTCTGTGGCCTTTCTTGGCAGAAGGTCCCTGTTGTTAAGTCGGAGGGTCGACCTGACTGTCACATTTCACACCTCAGAGAGGAAAACCAGCAGGAAACTGACCAGGGAGCCTTGGGAACTCCCGCAACATGCGGGGACTGCCTTTTGGGGTGGGCTGGGGTTGAAAGGTGCTGAGCTTGGGAGACCTTCACATGCATGGGTGTGGGGGGAAAGAACTGAGGGCGGAAGTATTACAGTAGACTGGATTTCTTTATTTCCTTCCTTCCTTCCTTCCTTCCTTCCTTCCTTCCTTCCTTCCTTCCTTCCTTCCTTCCTTCTTTCCTTCCTTCCTTCCTTTTCTGTCCTCATTAGGTTGCCCAGGATGTGCTCAAACCCCCAACTTGAACCACCCTTTCGTCCTGAGCCTCCCAAACTGCTGCATTCTCAGGCTTTCCATTTGATGGGTATCCTGGTCTCCTGCCTGTTTTTGAACTCTGGGCCAGAGTCAATCCTCCCGCTGAAGAACAGTCTCACCCAAGGTTTTCTGGGTTTTGATAAGGGTTGAGGTGTGGGCTTGTTATGGTGTCCAGCCTGGACTGGAGCTCCCGGGCTCTGGGCATCTTCATGTCTCGGCCTCCCCCAGTGCTGAGGGGACAGGCATGAGTTGCCTGACCGTCCCCACCCCACCAAAGGTTTGAGAGTCACATCCTCCCAACCCTGAGGCACCTCCTGGGAGGAGCAAGCAGTTCTAACCTGGGGAACAAGGCTGGAGAAGGGGTGGGTGCCCTGGCAGAGACATGCCCTTGTACCAGGCGCTGCCCCCATGGGGAGCTCAGCGGGTGAATTTGTTCACCTTCTCTGGGATCCTGAGTTGTCAGAAGGGAGTCGGCCTCATGGTGGGCCCTGAGAGTGGTATCGAGGCTGGGTGCTGAAGGTCACACCATCATCCTGGTGGAGGCCACAGTGGCTGAGAGCAGGCCCCAGCGCTCTGGCCTGGGTGACAGAGCAGGACTCTGACTCAATAATAATGTGAACCTCCACCACCACAACAACCACAGTCCAGGCTCAGGGGCTCAGCCTGGCATATTGGCACTTCAGAGCCCCAGACAAGTGATGGAGAGAAACTGTGGGTTTGATACCAGCCTGGGACATGGGGCAAGACCACATATCATTCATCAAAAATAAATTCAAAGATTATCCGGGCATGGTGGGGCAGGACTGTCGTTCCAGCCACTCTGGGGACCTAGGCTGGAGGATCTCCTGATCTCAGCAGGTGGAGTCCGCTGTGGCCTTGAGAGTGCCCCAGTCCTCTGACCTTACAGAGTGTGATTCCAACTCCAAATAATAATAATCACTACCACCACCACCCCTGCCACCCAGCACAAGGAGTCACCCTCAGGGATGGGAGAGGAAAATGCACTTTCAGTCTGCCGTTCGCGGGAGGTTTCAAAGGTGGACACTGGGCACCTTCATCCCATGCCTTCAGCCACACATCCCAGAAGACCTGCATCCACCCTCCACATTTGTGCCCCATGGGAAAGATGAATGTGAGCTCATGGAACAGATGGCTCTGACCTAACCTGGCCATTGGGCACCAATTGATCAAGGCAGTCCAGCAACACCGCTGCCAGGCCAGGATCTGGGCACCCTGTCTTGCAACTTTGGGTGTGAAGAGGGCCCCTAACCTCTCCTGATCACTCCATCATCCTTCTCCAATGAGGACCTTTCCTGGGGTGGTGTGGATGCCCATCGTGATGCATGAAGGAGGCATCATTTGTGTTGCTGAAGTCTCCATCTGCAGGGCTGGGGCATGGTGGCACAATCATGGCTCCCAGGGCCTCGACCTGTGGGGCTCAGGTGATAATCCCGCCTCGGCCCCTGAGCAGTCAGGATTCTGTGGGCCATCATACCTGACCCAATCATGGGGACCTCTCACTGAGACAAGTTCTGGTCATGTCGCCTGAGCTGTCTCAAATAACTGGGCACAGGCAGTCTCCTGCCTCAGCCTCCAAAGCTGTGTGGCTGACAACTGTGAGCCACGGTTCCTGGCCTGGACTTGTACGTTCTGTCAGCAGGGTTGAGGCAAAGAAATGGTGTGGGATGGAGGGCACCACATTCCGTGTAGCCGGAACTGCGGGCGACACTATGCGCGAATCCGGTGTTTGCGTTCTGGGGAGCGACGTGCTCTTGCTATTTGGCCCAGACTGGTCTCAAACTCCTTGGATCCAGAGGTCCCCTGCCTCAGTCTTCCAAAACCACAGCCCGATTGTCTAGCAATCCACTGACTTTCGGGAACTCAAGGCCCAAGGCTGGGGTTCCTTCCCAAATAATCTCTGTTCACAATGATCTCAACTCCATACACAAATGGATACTATTCTTTTTTTCTTTTTTTGTGTTTTTTTAGTCGGAATCTCACTCTGTCACCCAGGCTGGAGGGCGGTGGCTCACCTCCAGCCACCATAGCCTTGGCCCACTGGGCTCCCATGAGCCTTTCCCAGCCGTCTGAGGAACCAAAATGATAGGCACACACCACCATGCTTGGATCATTTGGGGTGGAAGGTAAAGACGAGGTCTCGCCAATATACCCGGGTAGGTCTTGACCCACATGCTCAGGCTGATCACTGGTCTTGGGCTCCCAAAGTGGTAGGATGATGAGGCTAAGTCCCAAGACCAGCCTCGATCCTTCGTCAAAAATGAACCAGAAGGTCTGGTGCAGCATCCCATGTTTTGAATCCCAGTGCTCTGGGAGGGCGAGGCAGTAAGATGGTGAAGCCCAGGAGCCCAAGGCCAGCCCGAACCATGCAGGGAGGACCTGTTTCCACACTCAACCAAACAGGGGGTCTAGGGTCGAGGTTCCAGTTGCCCAGGCCACTCCGGAGGCTGAGGTGGGAGGATCGCCGAACCCTGAGATTTTGAGGCAAGCGGTTAACAGTGGTCATGTCCCCGGGCACCAGCTTGGGCCACAGAGCCAGGCACTGTCTTCAAAAACATGAGAATTGTACACAGATTCTCAACTGCACATGGTGTGTTTGCAGGGTGACTGGCTTTAGAAACAGAAAAAATGGGATTGGAGGGGAAGAAATGTCCCCAGGTGAGGGATGTGTCCCTGGCCATTCTTTTCTGCACGTCCTTGATGCTGAGTGGGAGGGTCAGTCTGCCTGGGTCATATTTCACAAGTCGTAGAGGAGAGCTGGCTGGAACCCGGCCAGGAAGTCTTGGGAACTCTTGCATCATAGCAGAGGCAGTCATCTGGGGGGTTTGGGGTTGAAAGGTGCTGAGCATGGGGAAACTTCCCATGTGGGGGGGTCAAGGACTGAGGGCAGAAGGTTTGCAGGAGAATTTCTTTCTTTCTTTCTTTCTTTCTTTCTTTCTTTCTTTCTTTCTTTCTTTCTTTCTTTCTTTCTTTCTTTCTTTCTTTCTTTCTTTCTTTCTTTCCTTTCTTCCCTCCTTCCATCTTTCTTTCTTTGTTTTCATTTTTCCTTCCTTCTTTTCTTTCTTTCTTTCTTTCTTTCTTTCTTTCTTTCTTTCTTTCTTTCTTTCTTTCTTTCCTTTCTTTCTTCACTAGGTTGCCCACAAACTGCCCAAATCGAGTCATCCACTCGGCCTAGGCCTCCCAAACTGCTGTGTTCAAAGAGTTTCCATTTGATCGACATCCTGGTCTCCTGCCTGGTCTTGAACTCCAGGCTGGAGGCGATCCTCCCACTGAGGTATGCCCTCAACCAAGGTTTTCTGTGTTTGATTGGGGTCAAGGTGGGTGTTTGCTATGGGGTCCAGCCTGATCTGGATCTCCTGGGCTC
Organism: Carlito syrichta; assembly: GCF_000164805.1. Classification (NCBI taxonomy): domain Eukaryota; kingdom Metazoa; phylum Chordata; class Mammalia; order Primates; family Tarsiidae; genus Carlito; species Carlito syrichta. The sequence goes on along the minus strand of NW_007160766.1, from coordinate 5,878 downwards.
TGACCATCTTCCTGTCTCAGCCTTCTCGAATGCCAAGGAGACAGGCGTGAGTCGCCTGGCCAACCCTGCTCCCCTGAAGGTTTGAGAGTCACACCCTCCCTTTCCCCGAGCTGCCCCCTGGGTGGAACTAGCAGGTCCACCTTGGGGAACAAGTCAGGAGGAGGAGTGGAAGCCCCAGCGAAGACAGGGACTCTCCTGGACACATCAGAGGGACAGGTCCTAGAGAATCTCAGGCATCCTACGGTCTCAGCCAGCATGCATCAGTTACCTCTGGGCATCAGAACCTGCCCAGTAAAGGCAGGGCTGCATGTGTCTTGCTGCTGCCGGCGCCCCTTCCTCACAACTTAGACCAGAAGCCTGGACACTTCTGATGAGAGGATGTTGACTCTTTGAACCCCAACTCTAATGCCTCTTTGTGTGGGGGTGGGTTTTGGTTTGAGGGACTCTCCAGCCCAGGCTGGAGTGCAGTGGCATGGTCACAACTACCACAGTCTCGACTACCTGGACTCAGGTAATCCTTTCACCTCAACCTCCCGAGTAGTGGGGCCTACAGGCTCCCACCACCATGCCTGGCTAATTTTTAATTTTTTGCAGAGACAGTCTCTTTATATTGCCCAGGCTGGTCTCAACTCCCGGGCTCAAACTATCCTCCCACTTCAACCTCCCAAATCTGGGAGGATAGGTGTGAGCCACCACACCTGGCCCCGGATGCCCCTTTGGCCATGACACTAAGTCCATTCTTGACGTCAGACACACATCACATCCAATAATATCCAGGATAGTGCCAGGATAGTGCCTGGACTCCATGCCCATTCACTCCTGGTGCAGAATTGGGAACCTCTCACAGAGATGAGGTCTGTTGACGTCACCCAGGCTGATCTCCTGTTGGGACCCAACATCTATAGCTACATGACTGAGGCCTGTAAAGGCCCATCTGGAAGATCGCCTCTGACATAGGATATCAGTTATACCTATAATATTGGCGTGTGATTAGTGACCAGTGTGCATACATGGAAGTAAAACTTATAAGTAAATCTCAATACACCTGATGGAAAGTGCATAGCAGAATTATTTTTCTCTGTCTTTCTAAGTTTTACTTCTTTCTAGATATTTTTTAACTTCTATTTCCTGGTAGACTGGTTAGTCAGCTTTGGAAAGCTGTTTCCCCTAGGGCTAAGATTAGAAACTAAATTACCATGATAGTTTTGTCACCCTGCCCCTAGCCAGGCAGAACGTTTTCTTTTGTTTTGTTAATTACCGAAACTCTGTCTGCTTCAGCCCATGACCGCCATCTTGGCAGCCATGCATTTCCTTGTTCAAGAGTGTGACAGCTACTATTTGATTTTTAGAGTAGACTTGTTAGGATAAAATATATACATATACACTCATAGTTGCATAAATTTATGCTTGCTGTTTTGTTTCCTTTTGCTACATTATTCAAATATAATAATTACTATACAATTTATAAAAGAATTAATGATGAGGTATTAGCTTAATAGGATATAGCATAGTATTAAAGTCCAATCACTAGATCATATAAAAATTAAAGTTTAGACATATGAAACATATGAATTATAGTAAAGTTTTGTAGTTTAAGAATAAGTTTTAACTGAGTTATAAGGCATTACGTTAAATCGTAATAGGATAATAGTATAGCTAACAGCTAAGTCATTTAAGTAAACTTATAGATTATAGTATAGTGTTAAGTTGATAATATTAATCGTTAAAAATATTAGGAGTCAGTAAACTTAGAGTTAACTTAGAAAAGTTTTTTGTATTAATCAGGGTATAGAACAAAGAGTATAATGTGAATGATTCATTGAACATTATGGAAAACACTTTGAACGATTTGTATTGAAATTGTGCACCTGTGAACTTAATGTAAGCATGACAGACATCATGGAGTTCGAATTGTTTGCTTGGAAATTGCAGATCTCGTGGTCGTCTTGTGATGCATAGTTTGTAAAGCACGGAACTTGTACTCCCCCAGTGAGTGATTATCACACTGCTGGAGGGTATAGAAAATGGTATATAAGTTGGAAGGAGTCCGAATAAAATTTGGCTTCAGTCTTGATCAGACTGTTCCCAGAAGAACTGCCTCTGAGTGGTCTCTTCTCACTGTCCAGATTCTCTGGTGTGGGTCCTAACCCATCCTTGGTCAGTGCTGGTCACCGACAGTTTCCCACCACTGGTCCCAGGCAACCTCCCACCTCGGGTTCCCAGGGCATGGAGCTGACAGCTGTGAGACAGGGTGCCCGACCTGGACTCACAAGTTCTGTCATTGGGGGTGACACAAATAATGACCCGAGATGGAGGCCACTACATCCCGTGTAGGCAGGACCCTGGACGGCACCAGGCAAGACTCTAGTGTTTGGGTTCAGGGTAGCGATGAGGTCTTGCTTCATGGCCCAGGCTGGTCTCAAACTCCCAGGGAGCAGTGGTCTCCCACCTTGGCCTCCTAAAGCCACAGCCCGATTGTCTGCCCATCCACCAACTTTTGGGAACTCTAGACCGAAGACTGGTGCCCCCTTTCCAAATGATCTCTGTCTGTTCACAATGTTTCCAACTCCATACACAAATAGATGCTCTTCTTTTGTTTACTTTTATCATTTTTTCTTTGAGTTGGAGTCTCACTCCATCGCCCTGGCTGGAGGGCACTGAACCCCTCCCAGCTGTTGCAGCCTCAGCCCACCAGGCTCCAATGAAACTTTCCCTGGGCTTCTGAGGAGCCAGAATGACAGGCATACATCACCACAACCAAACATTTGGGATGAAGGGTAGAGACGAGTCTTGCCGAAGTTGCTGGTCTGGTCTCAGTCCGTGGGCTTGGGACAGCTGCTGGCCTCCACCTCCCAAACTGCTGGGATGAGGCTGAGCACCAGAGGTTGGGGCTGGAGTGTCCTGAGCTTGGGGGACCATCATATGTGGGCATTGGTGGGGGAAGGAATTAGGGCAGAAGGTTTGGAGAATTGATTTCTTTCTTTCTTTTCGTTCCCCACTAGGTTGCCCAGGCTGCTTTCAAACTGCCCAAATTGGACCATCCTCTCGGCCTGGGCCTCCAAAACTGCTGTGATCACAGGCTTTCCAATTGGTCGACATCCTGGTCTTCATGCCTGGTCCTGAACTCTGGGCTGGAAGCAATCCTCCCGCTGACACCTGCCCACATCCAAGGTTTTCTGGGTTTTGCTTGGTGTTGAGGTTGTGGCTTTCTTTGGTCTCCAGCCTGGTCTCAGCTCCCAGGCTCTGACCATCTTCCCATCTCGGCCTCCCCAAAGTGTCAAGGAGACAGGTGTGAGTCTCCTGGCTAGTCCCCCCTGATGGTTTGAGTGTCACGTCCTCCATTTCCCCAAAGCCACCCCAGGGAAGAGCGAGCAGGTCCACCATGGGGATTGAGGTAGGCAGAGGTGTGGGCACCCTTGTGGAGACATGCCTCTGCTCCAGGCACTCCCATATGGTGGGCTCAGTGGGCGACTCTGGATGCCCTCTCCAGTGTCCTGGGTCGTCAGAAGGGAGTGGACCTTGTGGTAGGATCCTGAGAGGGGTGTGAAGGGTGGTCTGGGGGCTCACGCCTGTCACCCCAGTGTTTTGGTAGGCAGAGATGAGAGGATGACCTGAGCCCCCAGGTTCGAGACTAGCCCGGGCCCTTG